>NC_054385.1:91812752-92112752 GCF_017654675.1 Xenopus laevis
CTTCCTCTACAGTCATTAGAAATACTCCCTGTCCCCAGCCACTCTTACCTATACAACACGAGTAAGCTTGGAACGGGTGACACGATTGATTAGCTGGGTGGAGTGAGGGCCCTGTAGGAGTCCAGGGAAGAGCCCAGGCCTGGTGTGTTATTGTTATGCTACTAATACACATTCTGTGAGCACTGAAACCTAAAACAAAAGAGTCTAGATGACGAATGTTTTTGGAACGTAGAGAAGAGAGCATTGTCAATTGAACCACTAGGGCAATGCTTTTGGTGATTTGCATGGGCAATATCTGAGCAGATATGTGTGATCAGTTGGTTTCTAGATTGGAAAAACTAGTGTAACCAAAGGGGGCACCTGTAGTACTCTCTGAGACAATGGCAAAGGTGTCAAGATGGTTCCTGAGCAGAACTAAGAGAGGTTACTGGCACAAGCTAATAAAGTGGATTGGTTTGGTGGTTTGCAGTAGCTCAGGATGGTGTTGGAGTGGCAGGTCAGAGATTATCTTCTGGTTTCAGAGATCAGTGCAGAGAGCAGAGACCAGAAATATGGGATTCAAACAGGTCAGTTTAGGTAGTGACACTACATACCTATAATAATATAGCTGTATTCGTTCACAGTCTATCAGACCAACTTGTACATCCTTATTTTAAATTGTATCTGACCATTTGTCAAGATGTGTTTGTAAGATATTTACTTCATATTCCAAAAAGTATGTTAACTCCCACTCATATGAGAAACACATACATGCAGATAAAGAGGAACCTGACTATCTGCAGACCAGTTAGAACAGTACTGTTCAACTTTTTATATGATGTGTGCTATACACTATGTTTAAAGGGGGTAATGCAGGTTATGATATAATATGGGTCCCATTTGAAAATATATCCATGGAGTCTTTTTGCAAGGGGCATTACCATCAATGTGTCCATCCCTTAGAATATTACTGCCTATGGAAAATGGATTGTAAGGGCAACACCTGCTTGAAGGTAAGCCCCAAATATAAAATAAGTAGTATAATAGGTCGCTTTGATGTACACTAATGTTTACACACATTTATGTTGGTCTATTATGTTGGTCTATTACCTGATGAATTTGGTGCTGATTATTTAACAACATAGTTTTCATTTAAGTATTTTAATTGATTTATTGCTATTTAAACGCAATTTCAAAGTTGTTGTTCACGTGCTTTCTCAGATTGCCAGTTCTGTTTGTAATCGATTTGACTAATGTAATGGTATAAGTCTAAATACAAAGAAGGAAGTCATTTGCATTGCATGAATAAACCAACAGTAAAATCTATTTTATCTCAATTACATCACCATATTTACTCTGTATTCCCCTGTAATGAGCTTGCTAACTGGCAGAAGGCATTTGCATGCAACTGACGTTCACAGTCTTTAACAATACATTTCTGTGTTGCTTTGTCATTAGACCTTAAAATTAGAACACAAATAATTTTCCATTATTCAAAAACCACACAATTAGCTTATTCTATGCAAACCAATCAGAGTTCTCTTTTCACTCTTAATTCTTATTGACGTAATTGTTTCATGGGTAGGATGCCAAACCCCAATGCTCAAGTAAAGAAATAAAGTAACTTTCCAACAGAACCATGAAGGATAATCTAAATTTCTTGGGACAATAATGATTGTTTAGGTTTGAGGCCAGGTCTAAAGCTCTGCTATACCCAAGGGAGGCCTGTAATAAGTAAGTCATAAGTGTACAAGGCACACAAGACACCCATACAAGACATACTGCACAAAGAACATAAAAGGCAAAAGGAGAATCAGAAGTCTTGTTGGAGTTATGTGTATGCATTTGTAATCCTTTGATAATGTCAAATGTCTTTAGTGGATTTTATGTGCTTATTTACCTGCAAACCTCTGAGTATAATAGCAGGTTAATAGAATAACAAGGCACTGGGTATCCAGCTGAAGGTTCCACTACCATTATCAACGTATTACAAGTACGGTGATACAAGGCAATACTGGAAATTAATTTTTTATAACAAGAAAAACACATACATCTTTCTATTAAAATACAGTTTTAGGGGCTGATTCACCAAGGGTCGAATATCGATAGTTAATTAACCCTCGATATTCGACTGGGAATTAAAATCCTTCGACTTCGAATATCGAAGTCGAAGGATTTCAGCGCAAATAGTTTGATCATTCGATCAAAGGAATAATCCTTCGATCGAACGATTAAATCCTTCGAATTGAACGATTCGAAGGATTTTAATCCAATGATCGAAGGATTATCCTTCGACCAAAAAAAGTTAGGCAAGCCTATGGGGACCTTCCCCATAGGCTAACATTGAGTTCGGTAGGTTTTAGATGGCGAACTAGGGGGTCGAAGTTTTTTCTTAAAGAGACAGTACTTCCACTATCAAATAGCCGAATAGTCGAACGATTTTTTGTTCGAATCCTTCGATTCGAAGTCGTAGTCAAAGTCGATGGTCGAAGTAGCCCAAAAAACACTTCGAAACTCAACGTTTTTTTACTTCGAATCCTTCACTCGAAGTTAGTGAATTGGCCCCCAAGTCTTACAGTCCATAAAGTTTTTAGCCTAAACACATTATCAGTACAAATCATATCCTATACATTAATCAGCTGGCATTGCTCAATCCCACAGTTATAAGTTATCAACTTCTTTTACAACAGACTTTCAGGGCAATGAAATACAAGATGTTTTGTCGTCTGCAATTAATCTCGGCTACAGCGGGCAACAAACTTCCCTTGTTTCCTCTCCACTTAGGGAATTTCTGCTGGGGATATTTATGTGGCGCAGCTACTTTCCAAAGTCGCTGGAAAGTTCCTAGCCAGAGAAAACTTTGGCCAAACTCACACCACATATTATTCCCCAATGGTGATTACTATACTAATTTCTGTTATCACTAAGTGGAATATGTTGAGGCTTTTCAAAAGGGATCTGACTTGATTACTTAGTGAGTTATCCATATCTCATTATCCAAGCACACAGTGTAGATATAATTGTTTGATTAAAGTGGGCTACTGCAGTAACCATGGGGAGGTGTGGCCCACCAGAAAATGTGGGATAAGGGCCCACCCCTCTATCTATGACCCCCCTATGGCCTCCTCTGACACACTTGGTGGTGCTTGATGCCCGAGTTCCTGTGACAGGCACTACTCTTTGCTTGCTCTGGTTTTAGGCTGGTGAAGCCTATTTTATATACTCTTCATTCTTTCTGGCCCTTTAGGGCAAACCAGAACCAAAAGTAGTTAGCATGGCCAGCCATATTATACCTCCTGCTTAGAGCTGAGCCAAGTAGTATTTGTGTCTGAGGCAATTCTACTTGGCACAGTGTGGTGCAATTATGAGAGAGAATTAACAAACACCCCAACATCCATGCCAGTTGTTCTTTAGTTCTCACCCTCATAATTGTGTCCCTTTCCCTCTTGCTCCCTAGGCAGCTCCTCTGCTGCATACCCCTAGTTCCAGCCCTGCTCCTACCCTGCAGCCATTTATTTCCCTTGGTAAAATCTGCCTCTTGTGTGTTCAGCACATTCAGACACATCTGTGAGGCAGACGATACATCTTCTACATGATTCAGATGACATATAAAACTCTGCTCTAAATAATGGGACTGACACTGACATTTATAAGGCACACCAGATTGCCCCATTGCCGTAATATACATTCCAGCATTTTCATAAATTAAGTTTAATAAATAATAGAGTGTATTAATATATGTAAAAATATGAAAACTATTCCACATTAGCATGATAAACCTATTGTCTTAGTAACAGAGTATCTACAAGCCCTGTGAAATGCATAACTCCTGCTCAGCAATAGTGGTTTTTATTTGAACTGATCGGCATCTAGAGTTTAATAAAGAAAAACAAAGTCACACCATCAAAGCCAAATGTTTATACCTAACATAAAAGATCAAGACAATATTTATGTATTTCACCATGTTCATCTTTTGAAGTACATACAGTATGTGCCTTTGGGCTGCTGGTCTATAGTGAAATTTCTGCCCCCTGATGCCAGGTGAAACATTGTTGGGAACAAATATAATACCCCAAAGACTTAAAAGTCACTGGGGGTCATTTATAAACAAAGGGCAAATTTGCACTTGGGCAGTATCCCCTGGCAACCAATTAGTTGCTTGCTGTCATTGTTCTACCTATGCCCGAAAAGGAGCTAATCACTGATTGGTTACTATGGGTTACTGCCCATGTGCAGATTTGGCCAGTGTTTATAAATGAGCTCCACTTTGCCCAGGTTCAGTAACCCATTGCAACCAAGAAGATATTTGCTTTAAGATAGGTGACCAGTAAAGAAAGGACCTGAAAGAGTCAAGGGGACCCTAAATAAATTATGCTCATATGCACATTATAATGGTAACATTTACCATCCATTCATGGATTTATAAAATGATGTATATATATATAGATATATATATATATATATATATATATATATATATATATATATATATATATACAATATCAAAACAGGGGGGTTGTGGGAGCACTCTAAAGGCTTTAAAGTATATATATATATAAGTATAATAAATATGTACCCAAAACAGGGGTTATTTTGTTACAAAGTTATGATCATAAAATTGATAAGCCACCATACCACGTCAAGGTAAACCCCGAATGGCGGTCCCTAACTTGTTTTATATTTTATGTGCATTTTAGCATTACCTGTAATCAATGTCCATTGAACGCTGTTTTTTCACTGAAGGCTAAATCCTCCCCAGCCAGCAATCAGGCTTTTAAAGGAGAGATATTCCCAAAACAAACGCCCAATTTTAAAAGCATAGGATCACCACTAGTTTAAAGGGGGGGTATGGGGTGCTACAACCACTGAAGCTATGCCACAGCTCCTGGCTAAATATACAATATCAAAACAGGGGGGTTGTGGGAGCACTCTAAAGGCTTTAAAGTATATATATATATATATATATGTTTTTTCACTAAGGGCTAAATCCTCCCCAGCCAGCAATCAGGCTGGAGTGAAAAAACAGCGTTCAACGGACATTGATTACAGGTAATGCTAAAATGCACATAAAATATAAAACAAGTTAGGGACCGCCATTCGGGGTTTACCTTGACGTGGTATGGTGGCTTATCAATTTTATGATCATAACTTTGTAACAAAATAACCCCTGTTTTGGGTACATATGCAATAGCATTTATTATACTTATATATATACTTTAAAGCCTTTAGAGTGCTCCCACAACCCCCCTGTTTTGATATTATATATATATATATATATATATATATATATATATATATATATATATATATTGTATTGTATCAAATATAACTTCGTCATCATTTTAAAATTCAGTTCTTTCATAAAAAGGTTAAATCATCCTCATTTTAATGATTTCCATCAAGGCTAACCAGTTTCAGGCCTCAAGGACTTTAACATGCCATAATTCAAAAATATAGATGACTGACTTCATGTGATGCTACTGGTGATAGTCTGACCTTTAATTGAAGGTAAACCTTCTTTCTGTTCAGCTAAGGCCCTTGAGACATTAAATAAGGCAGCCTTGGTTTACCCTTCTATGCTGAGCAAGATGAAACTTGGTTCTTATAAATTGTAGATGCAAACAGTGAATATAGACTGCAAGTATGCACAGTATGTAAAACGTATCTGATTTGGTACCAGACTAGTCTTGAGAGACATGAAAATGCTCAGGCATACTTGATGCTGAATTATATGTGAATGGACTCTTGGTACTTAATTAGTTAAAATACATATTTTCCATACTGTAGTAAATACCAGAAAACTTGGACTCTACAAAGTTATGTATTAAAGAATATTGAGGTGAGTTTCAAAAATATATCCAAACCAAAGGGAATATAAAACAGAAAATTAAATTATGAATTAGTGGCCAAGTGGGTGCCATGCTTGAGTTGGTGCACTTAGGATGATGCTCCAGTATCTATTCATGCATGTATGCAACATTGCTAAGTCATTAGAATAGCCTACAGTCCACAAAACACACTGAGGGCTCCATCTATTTTGCAGTACTTTGTAGACATCTAGCAATTATATGAGTACATTATCCCTGGAAGAGGTCTGCTTGGGGCAAACAACCAGTATGTACTCTGCAATAACAATCCAGAATACAAGATATCGTGTTTCAAATAAGAATAAATCACCCTTCGAGGTGCAGAAAATAATAATGATATGTGATACTTGCTAAAATTTCATGAACTGTATCAAAAGCATGAAAACCCCAGGACTGAGGGAAGTACAAGAGTTTGAAGTGATTTCTTTCTCTTGTGTGAATTTCTGTTTTGAACTGTTCTTTCAATTATTTTCGCTCTCTGCAAACAAAATTGGCAGGGTGGTTGCCTCCAGGATAGAGAAGTATTTTTATCAGTATGTGCCTAGATTAAAAATCCTTTATTAGAAATTCAGCAGAGGACTGGCCTAATTAAAATCCAATCTCCACTTTGCTCCCAGGCTGTATTGAAATATATTAAGAATTTTTTTTTTTTTTGCAGTGATTCGCTGGAGTAAGTTAAGCTACAAAAAGCATGTAAGAGATTTGTGTTGCCATGAACCTTTTGGAAATCTCTGTAAGGGGAAATGCACGCTGATGGACCTTGTTCAACAGATTACAAGACAATGTTGAAAAAAGAGGAGAAATGAGGAAAAATGAGGAAAAAGAGAGTTGCTAAATTAAAGGGAAGCCACCATCACATAAAGTTTGTATCTGTTCCTAAAAATAGAGTTCTATGCTTAACAATGAAGAATATTTTGAGGAAAATTTGTTTACATAAATTATGCAAAGGTTTAAATGGCTTTTTTGCTAGTGTAGTGTAATCAAATGGCTAAAGGACAAGGAAAGTCTAATTCACTGGGGGATGCCAATATTTTAGGTATCCCCCCTTGAAGTGAATTAAGCAGTTAACTTTCCCAGATGATCCCCAGAGCAGTGCATTTTATTTTGGTTAAAGAGGAGTGAAGGCCTGAAAAAAATACGTATTATTTACATCATTGTAGGATTTGGAGACCTTAACAAAATTAAAGTGGTTGTTCGTCTTTAAATTAATTTTTAGTATGATGTGATGAGTGATATCCTGAAACAATTTGCACTTGGTTTTCATTACTTGTGGCTTTTGGGTTAACTTTTTATTCAGCAGTTCTCCAGTTTGTAATAACAGCAATCAGATTGCTAGGTTCCAAATTACCCTAGCAACCATGCACTGATTTGAAAAAGAGGCATGTGAATAGGCGAGGGCCTGGATAGAAATATGAGTAATAAAAAGTAGGAATAACCATAGATGTGTAGCCTTGCAGAGCATTTGTTTTTAGATGGGATAAGGGACCCCCTTTGATAGGTGGAAAGAGTCAGAAGAAGAAGGCAAATTATTAAAAAGAAAAAATATAAAAAAAGAAAAAATGAAAGCTAATTGAAAAGTTGCTTAGAATTAGCCATTTTATAACATAGTAATAGTTAACTTTAAGGTGAACTGCCCCTTTAACTGGTGGATTGGCCAAGATAAGAAATGTGTAAAACACAAGAAAAGGCAATTATATATACTCCATATTCATACTTTTTTCCCCATACAGAATTATAGTTTAAAATAGTACCTTATTTAATAAATATAAAGGTGTATTTGTTGCATAGACTTATGTATATAGAAGTGCCTACAAATTGGACATGCCAATCCGTGATTTACAACTTGCGTGATCATACGTGTGTTAACAATATGCTTGTAAGAATAAAATAAAAATCTTTAAATAAAAAAAAATAAAATAGCAACTTATCCACCTTTTACCTTTGTTTTGAGTCTCTGTGAGCAGTAGTTTCCCTTGTGCATGTGATAAAGGATAAAAGCAAGAGCCAAAATCGTCCCAGGCTTGGTTTCAAGGCAGACAAGTGAGGCATCTGCTACTATTCCACCAGGGCTGTAAAGTATTATAAAGGATTCATGCTAATGGCACACGATTTGGCCTCATGTGAACTGTATGTGTGAGTATTGACAGGAATCCGTCTCACTCTGTACACGGGGTGGATTTCAGCCAGAAAGTGTTCAGGAGGTAATAGGGGACAAACTGTGCCACATGTGCTATTATCCTGACAGTTATACCACACAGATAACTATTGTCACCATTGTGATTAATCTGCAAATCCTTAGGTAATTCATTAGCGACGATTCAGAGTAATACATTTTCTGCTAAAATCCCTGGCAAGTGACTTTCCTGCAAAGTCTCCAGATATCAGTGTAGGCAGCCTTCTCAGTATTCTTATCACTCCTTTTTCAATAGATTACAATGCCTAGAAGCAGATTGCCTACATAGACTTCTTATCGTAAGGTCATAGCACGATCTGAAAGAATCTATGGTAGGTGAATGCAGATGAGAGAGGCTGCTGTTTTTAAAGACAGCTACTTTACAACCTAGGAAATTCCATCTCTGCTCAAGCAAAAAAATAAAAAAAGAAACTGCAGATCTAATCAGAATAAGGTGTTTTTTTTCATAAATGATGAGAAACTGTGTTTATTTTAAATTTTAGAAAAAGGTTGTATCACTGGAACTGGAGAATGATTGCACGATTTAAGAGGTCCTCCTTCCAGTAGATTTTCACAATGAAAAAAGCAACTTTACAATATACACATTAAAATGTCAGTGTTTTTGAAAATATATTTGCTATTAAATGCAATTAAGGCTGCCACCTGTCCAGTTTTTTACTGGACAGTCAGGTTTTTACACCTGCTGTCCGGTTCGAAAATACCTGCCCGGTTTTCAGTCTGAAGTCTGAAAACCAGGCAAGCCAACAAGGCACTGTGACCAATCACAGGCTGTCAGGTCACAGGCCCGCCCATTCGCATCATAGCCTCTCCCTTTACATCACAGGCCCGCAACTTAACGTTACTGGCCCTGCCTCTGATGTCACAGGGACTGACCCCCTTCCTGCATTCCAAATGTGGGAAAGGTGGCAACATATGTCTGATATTCCAATATATACATTAAAATGTCAGTGTTGATGAATATATATTTGCTATTAAATATGATATATGTCTGCTTGCTTTCTCTGCACTGGTAGCTCTACCTTCTGAAACACTGTGGCTGGTTGATTAAATTAAATTAAAAGGCCGGGTGAAGAACTGACTCCGGTTACATCGTTTTTAGTCAGACCCAGAAAACAGAAGGGGACAAGCAAATACTGCTTTGAACTGCAATTACAAATAGTGATGAGCGAATTTATTCGCCAGGCGCGAATTCGCTGCGAATTCTCGCGATTTGCCGCCGCCCAATAAATTCGCAGAACTGGCGGAATTTCATAAAAAATGAGACGCCGGCAGGAAATTCGTGAATTAGTTTTAGATTTAAATGGAGGTAAAGATTCTGTGGCTGGGATAGAATCTTTACCTCCATTTAAATCTAAAACTAATTGAATACGGCTACTTTGGTTGTTTACTTTGGACAAGGGGAGGGGGCGCTTGAGGGTGAAGGGGTGGTGCACCAGACCTGATTGCGCTTTGTGTTAATCCCTATCTCAGTCTATGGCTTATTAACTGAACTCTGCTGCCTACCAGCACTCGCATGCCAGGGTTGGCAGTTTATGTATTCAATTTACCTGATTTAATTCAGGGTTAATCGACATACAGCCATAATACACTGGCTTCTCTCTCTTTGGCTATGGGAGGGTGTGCTTGAGGGTGAAGGGGTGGTGGATATTTTAAGGCCTAAAAGCCATCATACAAGGTTTACCCCGACTTATGGCTGTTAAATGATTGTATGTGACTTACCAGTATTTACATTTGTAGGCTCGTGGGTTACTCTTTGACATCCCAAACACCCACTGTATGCTGTGTACTTTTTTGCCCATTTGAATTCGGGTTCTTTGCCTCCCTGTCCCTAACCTTATTTTAAACGCTCCTCTGGACTTACGGTTTTAATTTATTTATTAAAAGTTAAGTTTTATTGTTCCTTGAGTCCTCGGATTTAAAGATGGGGTGGTGCAACTTTAAGGGTTAATCTTTTTCTCTTTTGTGCTACTATTTATCCATATAACCCTGCACACCATTTGTCTGTTTCTCTTTGATTTAGGGGTGGTGCTCCCTTATTCAGGCTTACTTACATAAGTAAAATTTAACACTGCTCCCAAAGAAAGCCATTTATATGAAATTAAATTAGAAAATTGCTTTTGGATAAATAAAAGTGCATTGGGAGTGTATATATTGAATATGTTTATTCTTAATACCAAACACTGCACCATTGTCTCTGTGCAGTTGCAAATGTTCAGCACTTCCTTGCAAAACAATTTAATAGAAAATCAGCTCATATCTGTTTTGTCCTCTTAAAGGAGAGGGAAAGTTAAAGGGGTTGTTCACCTTTAAATAAACATTTAGTTATATTCTGAGACAATTTGCAATTGGTTTTCATTTTTTATTATTTGTAGTGTTTGAGTTATTTAGGTTTTTATTCAGCAACTTTCCAGTCTGCAATTTCAGCAATCTGGTTGCTAGAGACTGGAAAATGAATAGGAGAGGGCCTGAATAGAAAAATGAGTAATACAAAGTGGTAGTAACAATAAATGTGTAGCCTTACAGAGTATTTGTTTTTTAGATGGGGTCAGTGACCCCTATTTAAAAGTTGGAAAGGGTTAGAAGGCGGCAAATAATTGAAAAACTATAAAAACAAATGAAGGCCAGTTGAAAAGTTGCATAGAATTAGGCATTTTATAACATACTAAAAGTTAACTTTAAGGTAAGCCACCCCTTTAAAGTCACTGGGGGGGTGCCAAAAATTACCGATGCATGTGCTCACTCTACTGCTTATGTGCACCCAGCGTGAAGAAGAAAGAAGAGAAGAAGATAGCAACATAGTACTCTACAGAAATAGCCCAGGTTGGTGCAGTTTTTGCTAACAGGAGCACTGGACCGGGGGTATTAGATAAGCAATTATATGCCTACATTTGGCACCCCCAGTGATTATAACTTTCCTTCTCCTTTAATTCATCCTGGGATCATCATGGATTCATCATGGATCGCAAAAGAATACACATATGGTGCAGATAACCTTTGAATCACTTGATCTCATCAGTTTAATATGTACTCAACACAGCACAAATAATAAAGTGCATATAGTGTCTTTACCTTTAATAATATCACACTCTTGCCACAGAATTTAACAATGTTTGGGAAAAAGGGTGCAGAACTGCCAAAAACAAAAATATACTGCCTGTATATCAAATTCTAGTAACAATAGTACAGGTATGGGAGCTGTTATCCAGAATGCTTGGGACCTGGGGTTTTCTGGATAACAGATCTTTCCGTAATTTGGATCTTCATGCCTTAAGTCTACTAGAAATTCATTTAAACATTAAATAAACCCAATAGGCTGGTTTTGCTTCCAATAAGGATTCATTATATCTTAGTTTGGATCAAGTACAAACTACTGTTTTATTATTCCAGAGCAACGTGTATCTTTAAGTTCTTTTCCAGGTAATCTTTAAATCAACCCTAAACATCTCTGATATAAGCACACAACACTAATTTGCCATAAGAGAGCCTGCCGAGACAGACTGATAAAGTTAAACAGTGCCACATGGCTGCACATCTTGAAAATGTAAATTATGTGATCATGAATATTTAATTTAATCACTTAAAGGATTTTACTGCTGTGATGCGTTTTCGATACGCATTGCTTCAATGTTCCTTCGGAAAACCGTTATGTTAATTGCCCTAAACTTACAACACGGATTCTGTAAAGTATTGTATGATGAACATTAAATACCCTTCTTTAGCACTGCAGAGGCAATCAATATTGCTAAAGGCAGGGTCATTATATTCAAAATGAGTACAGACCTCAAGGGGATAGGGAACTGTTTGTCTGCAGCACATTCTAGTCAGTCCTGTGCATTAAAAATATTTCAAGCAGGCATGATACACTCCAAAAGTGCAATGATAATAAAAAATGCATGCCGGTGTACAGTGATATTTACATAAATGTAAGTGCATGGGGGTGATTTATTTTTAGAATTTTTTTGTACATATTTTCTGGAGTGTAAATGTTCTGGCTTGTGTGATTTGTGTGCAGAGGAATGATAGGTTATCTTGTAGCAAACTCTCCAATGACTATGTATATGGCAGCCATTGGTCAAAAGGGCCTTCTGTGTTTTGTGTTGTTGATTTTACCTGAGACAGGCCAGCAACAAAAAACTCTTTACACTTTCTACCTATACTGTGCATCTATATGCTTGGCTCCAGTCATTTTTAAAGCAAGTTTTTAATTTCCGCCACCACAGAGGTGAAAAGTTTTCATTAGAGACATTTCTGCTAAGTTTTTGGGCAACAAGATTATTTTTAACTTTATGGAACAAAGGAATATATTGGAATTTATATATATGAGCTATGCAGGTCTTTATAGAAATATATCACGTAAAACAACCCATATGTAAAACAGTGCTTCAAATAAATAAAGCCTGCTCATGAAATATTTGCTACTAAGTTGGTACGTGTAACTGGTACACCCCCAACAGGATGGCAAAGGCCTTTGCTGCAAAGATTAGGCATGTTACATGTCAATTCAATGAACCAAGGCAGACTTTATTAGACAGTTTCTTGCAGGTATAGCAGGGGCAGATCAATGCACTATTAAACCATCATTTTCAGTTACACAAAGTACACTTCTCAAAAAATCTCTCTCAGCGTTCCTTCTCAACAGGGGCCTCCAATATCCAGGTCATGTGTAAATGCACTAACAGAGTGCCATTGACCATTGAGGGGGTTTCCTCTCTCCAATTCCCGTTTTCCCCCCTTTTTTCTGCTGTGTACAGCTCCATTAGGTTCTCAGTAACCTAAACCTGAACGCTCCAATTCCCTAACTGGAACACCATTGCAAGGGGGCTTTTCCCCCAAATATTCACTTTTCGTCAGGACAAAAAGTGGCTTCACTTCATAGCTGCACTGATGGCTCAGTTCAATCTAGTCAGTGGCTGACTCAGGATATGATCCATAAAGCTTTAATACAAATTAATGTATACAAGGCTCCAGGGCCTGATGGCATACACCCCGGGTTCTAAGAGAGCTTAGTTCAGTTTTAGACCAACCCCTATTTCTGATTTTCTCAGATTCACTTTCATCTGGTATGGTGCCTATGGATTGGAGAAAAGATGATGTCATTCCAATATTTAAAAAGGAATTATAATCTCAGGGTGGCAATTATAGGCCAATAAATTTGACATCTGTAGTGGGCAAATTATTTGAAGGTTTGTTAAGGGATCACATTCAAAATGTTGTCCTAGTGAATGGCATTATGAGCAGCAATCAGCATGGCTTTATGAAGGATAGGTCATGACAGACAAATTTGATTGCTTTTTATGATGAGGTAAGTAAGAAGCTGGACAGTGGGGGGGCAGTAGATGTGATCTATTTGGATTTTGGTAATGCATTTGATACTGTGCCCCACAAACGACTTTCTAAAAGAAGGTCTGTTGGGCTTAATGAAGTTGTTTGCACATGGATAGGAAACTGACTACAGGATCGGGTACAGAGGGTGGATGTTAATGGTAAATTCTCTACTTGGAGTAAGGTTCTTAGTGGGGTCCCTCAGGGCTTGGTATTGGGTCCACTTTAATTTAACTTGTTCATTAATGACTTAGGGGAGGGTATTGTAAGTAATGTATCAGTGTTTACAAATGACACAAAAATATCCAGCCCAATAAATTCCATCCATGATGTGGCATCCTTGCAACACGATCTTGACAAACTGGCAATGCACCTGGGATGTAAAAATATCCAAACCACTTAAACCCTTAATGGAACTGCACTAGGCACTAGGCAAATCCATTATGGAAAAGGTTCTTGGAGTCTAAAACCAAAGGAAGGCTAATGGTATGTGTAATTGTAAATTATAGTTTGGGCAAATGCTCAACTGCTCAAGTTTTTACTCCAAAATATAAAAGACGCATGAGAAGAGAAGGAAGGGTGTGCCAATAGTTTGGCACCTCCTTAGTACATCCAATTGCTACTTTTTTCCAGGATTAGTACACGTTTTAGGAAAATGCACAGGTCCTGGGAAAAAATAATATAGTTCCCGAGCCACCATTGTACTTCTTTCCCAAAGTCTCTGGACTGGGCTTGTGCATGTGTAGTAGATCTACATTTACTGTTTTTTTTCTGTTTGTATGCACTAGTGCCAGTCAGCTCTGGGGACGCCTGGAAAGGAAAGATGGTAACACTCAGATTTCTCTCGGCTGGTGCAGTTGTTTTTATTAGGAGCTTAGATTTATTGAAAGTATCAAACATACTGGCAACCCAGAATGAATTTACCTTTCCTTGTCCTTTAATAGACAACTTAATTCTAAACAAAGGTCTTGGGCCTCATGCAATATACTGTATTGACATGTCCATAAATATATTTAGTTTGGTTATAGCCATGAAGAAAAAATGATTTCATGGCAAAATTCAAAGAGGTAACCATTTTTTGGTAATTATAGAACTGTCGGCTTGATATCTATAATGATATTGGAATATTTATAACTAGAGCACCTTGGGGGATACACTAGGGGAAATAATACAAGGAGATGTCAGCATTTGTTTTACAAACAAACTTACAAAGGAGCGAATATATAGTATGAAAACAATTCTAACAATAAATCTAACAATATCTGAATTTAATGTACAAGCATGCATTAATAAATGATACCTCTTAAAAGTAAAAAATAAATGAAATCTATTTCTTTCCAAAGGATATGTGCTGCATCTGATACAGTCTGGATGATTGATGGAAGCCACTACAAGGGTAATATTGTCTTGAGTTAGACAGCCGATCAGAGCACCTCTGGGTAACACTCGGTTCATTCATCAGTTCGTTTCATTTTTCCCATATATATTATTCAAAGTTAGTCTTAACTGTTATTGAAAACTTTTTTTTTTATATGCTTGTCATGCATTAATGTTTACCTAAAGCCTTTCCTTTCAGCTTTTTCCAAGAATGCCTTTATACAGTAGCAATTAAAATTATTTTCAATCTTGTTTTTCTTTTCTTTTTCATGGCAACTGCCTTTCCACAACCTCTAAAATACCGGAAAGTTAATTCTGTTGACTATATTAAAAATGCCAAGTGCATATTGTTTGCATTACTCATTGCCATTTAATTAACACCCTACGCTTTGTATAGAAAACAAAGTGAGTAAATCAGCCTGGTGAGATTGCATGCTTCACTGAGTAACAGGAGAAATTGTACGCAAAGGAAATAGTGATGAGCATGTTGCTCAAGGGTTTCTGAGAATTTTCCATCAATGTTTTATCAGTGATACCGTGAAGGTTTGTAAGAGGGCAAGAATGAATAATTGAATATAGATAGCTCATTTGTAAAGAAAAAAAATAGAGGTAAATTAATGTAATTACTTGTTATTACCAACATTTAATATATGTAACCTTTAGCAACTTTTAATTAATCATTTCCTTTATTTTGTTCATGCAGGCAACAAGTTATTTTACACAGGCTGTTTTTTAATCAAATTGCTGCCAATGTTACAATTAGGTCAGGGGCAAACTAGGTGCACAGAGTAGATACTGACGCAGAAATGTATACTTTTGCACCTCTGCAACAAGATCTAGTCCAGAGAAAAATTTGTAAGATTGGCCTGTGTAGAAATACTTAGAGGCGGGTTTAGTAATGTTCACCTATCCAGATTTGGACAGCTGAAGGATTTAAAAACAAAGTTAAACAAAGTAAATATTTTTTTCTCCAGGAGCAGGTTTTTGATGAAAATTTAAATCTTGCCACCTAAAATCTACTGACGCTACTGGTCATAGGGTATAAATATTCAGAACAGAAATTTTGCACTATTATAATGCAACATTTTACTATTGAACAAAAACGTCTGGAATCACCATTCGGGTTTATAACCTTATTCAGCAGTCTGCTATGGGAAGGACAGAGCCCACAATGCCTCTCCAAAATTGCAAATGAATTTCACATGTGAGGCAAGTCTGTGAGCCATTGCAAACTCATTTAAACTGAGAACCCTCTTAGATTTTAAAGTGGGGCTGGGGTTAATGTTGGGGGGGATGGATAGACAGTTACCATTTTAGAGAGGCTAACAAAAAGTAAGATCCCTCTGCCATCCTCTGTAGAAAAAGTTTGGGTTTATTGTTTTGGTTTGTTGTCACTTATTTGAGAACATAGCAGTATATAAGTCATTAATTATTTAAAAGATGGGGATTGGTCAGGCAAAAGACAATCCAAGGACTTGTTCAATGTCACAGTTAGGACCTTTTCAGTCTACCAAATGTATGGTTAGTGAGGTGGTTAGACCACAAAGGTAGATGGCTATGGTTGGACCGACTGGTGGCCCTTAATCAGTTGCTCTGTATCAGGTGGCTTGTGGAGGTTCTATGTTCGGGTCTAGCTTATTTACATTATTTTGTGACTTTGTAGTGCAATAAGCAAGAAACATATTTGTCTTTTTCTATGTCTTATAAAAGTTTTTACTTTTTTTTAACTTTTAATGGTTCTCGTTAATTGGTTAATTTCCTTTTTCGGGGAGAAACAAAAGCCACAAACATTTTTTAATTGTCAGTTTTACCAAAATAACCACTAAACTCTAGTGAGTGCATAATCTATATTTATCCTTACAGTTATTTATTGACTTACTTGTGAGCTGCTTGGCATTTTTGTCTAGCTGCATTTTTGTATAATGATAAGTGCCTCATTCCAGAACAAGTAAGAAATATAAACCATACCATTGGCAAATAGCATGGCTGAGTTGTTTATAGGAGGGGAAATGTTAGGTTGAGGAAGTGTGATAATAAATAGTTAATAACTGGCCCAGTATTCAGGCAGGACTAGAGTTATCATTTTGCAAAGTGTACAAGGCTTAGCATCTATTTAAGCCAATTGCACATATGAAGACACATTTGTACACCATGACTTAAGACACAGCAGCATCAGGACTTTTAAAGAATAAGTTGAAGGGGATATAAAGTCATCCCCAAATGTACAGGGAGTCATATGCAATCTTTTAATAGGAACAATTTTGCTTACTTTACATATAATCCCCAGTTATGTAAGCTTGATTAATATGCAGCTATAAATTGATAATAAATCCCTTGACAATGAAACCAATGGTTACCTTTTATTATAATAAAAATTCCTTCTAGATTGCATTCTGCAAAATCAGATAATTAGTATATCCAAAGAAAAATGCATGTATTAACCAACTGATTAATGTAAACAACATCTAAATGGGCTAATATTGTTTAGGGACAAAATGATATTAGGGACCTGATTAATCTTTGTCTGTGCATGCCATTCCCCCATCTTCCCTCTCCTGGGAATGAAGCTGATTATCTCCTACTAAATTGATGTTCACGTAAAATAATTACAAATTACAATGTGTTTTCCCATCAAAAATGAATTTCCTTAAACTAAATTATGTAAGCAAATTAACTTATTACCAATACAGCATTCTATTGAAAACGACATTACAAATTACTTCCCAGGCTAATTTAATCTCTATGTACTTTGGATTGCACTGATAACATATATCCTACCCTGACTTTGCTAAAGTTGAAATAGAAAGTAAACTGAAGTACAGTTTGTACTAGTTCCCTTTGTATTGTACAAGGCCAGAGTTTAAATGAAAGTGTATTTATCAGTTTTTCAACAAAACAGAGAAACATTTAAGGATAAACATGTTGTGAAATTGGTACGTGAAGATTAAGCAGTATTTTAGGGGTCAGCAATAAAAATGTGTGCAAGAATTTTATACAAATTATGCTTGTCACCACTTTAGAAAATGTAAGCCTTTCAATCTCTCAGATCCATATTTGTTATACTTATGTTCAGTGTAACTAATTTCTTATTATTACTTTGGTTTGGTAAATGAAGTTCAGAATCTTTATTATTTCAGTAGTTGTATAATTAGCCTTAATAGTTATGTCCATCTATAATAGTTTTTCATTCCTACTTGAAACCATACTTGCCCACTTCTCCAGTTATTCCTCCTCCAGGCTTCCCTAAATTCCCAATATTCATTGTAACATAGTAAATTAGGTTGAAAAAAAACACACTCCAATAAAGTTCAACCTTTTAACTCTATTTTAACCTGCCTAACTGCCAGTTGATCCAGGAAGGCAAAAAAAAACATTTGAAGCCTTCAATTTGCCTCAGAGGGGGGGGGGAATCCTTCCTGACTCCAAAATGCCAATTGGACTAGTCCCTGGATCAACTTGTCCTATTAGCTATCTTCCATAACCCTGTATTCCCTCCCTTGTTAAAAAGACATCCAACCCTTTCTTAAAGCTATCTAATGTATCAGCCTGTACAACTGATTCAGGGAGAGAATTCCACATCTTCACAGCTCTCTGTGTAAAAAAACCCCTTTCCGAATATTTAGGTAGAACCTCCTTTCTTCAAATCGAATCGGTGACCTCACATCAGCTGGAAAGACCTACTGGTAAATAAAGCATTATAGAGATTATTATATGATCCCCTTATTTATTTATTTAAGTGCCTCTTCTCCAGCGTGAACATCCCCAATTTGGCCAGTCTTTCCTCATAGCTAAGATTTGCAATACCTTTTACCTGCTTAGTTGCCCTTCTCATTGAAAATAATACTTTTGCATAACTTTGCAATGGTGTGGTGGTCTACCTTCAGAAACTTTATAATATAACTCTTCTGGGAGTGCTCCTCATAATTCACATGGGGAGAATGTATTTAAAATAGGTTTATTTGGGTACACCAGTTTTGTCCTACACTCCAAAAACACACGGGTAGGTTATAGGGAAACTAAACCTCTGAACATTGCAGGTCTTCATAAAAAAAAATTGTTAGGGTTGCCACCTCTATCAGCGGCTAAACCTGAACAAAAGGGGTTGGAGCAGTGATGTTGGGGTGGGCTTGATGATATCACTGATGTCAGTGGAGTTATGATGCCACGTCGGGGTTATTGCATCACTAAGAAGCAAATGGCACAATTTCTGCTCAGTTTTCTGAATGTTTTAAACATGACAAAGTTTTGAATGGACAATCCTTTGAAAAACTGAGATGTCTAGTTCAAAACCACAGAGATGACAACCCTTTCTATATTATGCCTGATGAGTAAGTCCAAACCTCTAATTACAGGCATGGGAATATATTATACAGAAATCAGTTATCAAGAAAGCTCTTCAATGCAGAAATGTTAATTTAGAAAGAAATTCTTATTTTCGAATTTCATTGAATGGACATAGGTATATTTTCAATCCAGCTTTGTAACGATGTAACTATGATGTGCTTTTTATGCTTCTGTAATGATAAGAAAATAACTGCACTTGATAATAACTAAGTGATATTAAGGTGAGTACCTTAGTATTTAAAGTGGACCTGTCACCAGACATAAAAATCTGTATAATAAAAGTCCTTTTCAAATTAAACATGAAATCCAATTTCTATTTTTTATTAAAGCATTCATAGCTGTTGTAAACTTTTTTAAAGATCTCAGCTGTCAATCAAATATTGTCTGCCACTCCTCTATGCCATGGGCATAGAGGCGGGGCAGACAATTACTTTCACTTACCATTCAGCACTTCCTACATGTCACTGCTCTCCACACATTCCACCGTTCTCTTTACCGTTTAATTGTGTAACCAGTGCATGGGGATGGACATCAGGTCCCCCATTCTGGTGCACAAACAAGATTCTGAGATGATACAAGGCTTGTCTTAATAACAGTGTCCACAAAATGGCTGCTGCCTGCTTGTTATAATTTTGAAATCCCAGACTGAAGGAAGCACTAGTCAAATCATTTATATATTGTAATTAAAGTTCATTTTGCTTGACTAATGTGATAAAATAGGATTTTGAATAATTTTTTTGGGTGACGGGTCCCCTTTAAATGTTTTTATTTATTGGCCAAATTTTTGTTCTGGTTTCACAAGGCTGAAAATCGAACAGAAAGTTGAGACCCATACAGGCCTTAGAAAAACCGAACAGGTGGCAAGTTGCCACCTGTTCCGTTTTGACCCGTACAGTTCTGGTAACCCTTAAAACAGTCCCTAAACTTCATAAAAATATACTTAAAAATATACTTTTTTTTAGGGATGCAACAAATCCACTATTTAGTATTCAGCCGAATCCTTTGTGAAAGATTCAGCTGAATACCAAACCGAATCCTAATTTACATATGCAAATTAGGGGTGGTTACATACTGGTTGATGCCCCTGGCCCCCAGCAACTTTCATGACTGAAGGGTCCAGCGTCGGACTGGGGGGTCCAGGACCCACTGTGCCTACTGCCTCAGGGCCCCGCAACACCCTAGCCCCCCCCCAGCCGCAACATCCCTCTGTCCCACTTCACGAATACCTTATTTTATCTTGTTGTAGTCATGATCGAGGCAGAGGGGAAGGTAGGGGTAAAGCTCCCAGGGCAGGGAGCAGGTCTGGGTCTCTGGCCCAGTCCAACCCTGAGCATTTATCTTATTATTTCCTGTCAACGAATTCACCTTATATGAGCATATCGTTGGAAATGCGACAAGGGCAAAATTGCTGGCACAATCTCTCCTAAGAATCGTCATAGCTCTCATCCTTCTGATGAATCTTAACAGTAGAGACAGGGAATGAGTGGTAAGCAGTGACATCTAAACTAAAAATAATCCTGTCATAGAGTGCTTGACAGCTTAAAATGACTGGGCCAGTGCAAATCACTTTACTGTATAATAATAAAACAAAGATAAGAACAGTAACTTCTGGAAGTGTTAGGACTTTAATTGGATATATTACTTCTCTATACAGTTATACTGCACATCGTGCTCTGCCACTGAGCTCCAAAATAGTTACAAAATAGAACACAGCTGTCAAATAGCCCTGGTAAACATGATTGGCAGCAGCAATATGAAAGATAATGCCTGTTAAATCTTTGCTCGTGACTAGCAGAAAGAGCATTGCACAGTAATACATATCTCTCCGACATCCATGCGCAAAGAGCCGCATTTTACTGTGACTGTCAGCAAATACATCTACTTTACGTTTAGCTTTTAACATTTCAGCTAGTGTGATGAACACCTTGTCTGTGCAAACACCTTATAAATATTGAATATCCAGAGTTAGTGTTAGAACTGACACAGACCACATTGCCTTTTACAGACTTAAAAGCTCAGGAACCCTTTAAGATTTAATATTACTTAAGTGAAACTCCCTTAGGTTTTAATTAATTTAGCATTCAGCAACAGGAACACTGTCAGTAATGTAAATTATTCATAACATTTTACAGACTTCCCGATACTTAAATTCAGAAAAAGACCAACACATTGTTTAAAAACTAAAAAAAGACAAGTTTAGGTTAAATTAACTATTCAAGCTGCTTTCCAGACAAAATATTTATTAGAAATGAAATGCGGCTTTTCTGACCCAGAATGCTTTTGCAAAAAGCGATAGTTTTGCTGTGAGACACATTGCTCAGGCAATTATTATTGTGATGCTTTGACAACTTACATTTCTACGAACTGCCTGTGCAGCAAGGTCTTTGAAGTCAATATAAAAGAGCTTCTACTTCTGAAAAGGGTACAGGTCTGTGATCTATAAAATTGGCCATTTTGCCATTTCGAGGATGGGTAAAGCTCTACAGATTGCTCCTACATTTATTAATATTTTTGTGAAGCAAAAGCGTGTTCCTGTTTCCATCCCATACAATTCTGATGCAACACTTTCAGTAGAAACCTTAGAAAGGGCTTTTCCAGGACTGAAGCACGGCACTTATACATGTAAATATCTTCTAGGAAATATACTACATTACTAGTAGTCTCATAAATGGTCCATTGTTTGCCAACGTACAATGCTTGAACTATATTTTCACTTTTACTATCCTTTCACAGCTATGATGTTGCTGAAGAAGAAGACAATTGAAAATGAAAATAAATGTACTACTTTTGCAGTCAACAGTCACTGAGAATGTATTGGGGAAGCAGTCTTTGAATCTCATTGGATTCACACAGTATATTATTGTGAAGATGGTGCTCTTGTCCATGGTGTATATTTGGAATAGAATTTACTGCATGATATGGCCGCAAGTTATCAATGTTTACTAAAGAGAAAAGATAGCAAATTCCCTCCTCCACTATTCACGCTTGTGTCCCAAAATTCAGCATGCTAATATACTTTAATGTAATCACAAGTAAAAAAAAAAAATAAACCTAGTTTTGCCCACCATTATATGAATATTAATGTACTGGACTAATGGGATGACAAGTGAATGAATAACAATGAATAATTTAAATAATTAGATCATTAGACATTTTAGGGCAATGAGTCAATTAACTGTATACTGACTAGTATTTAAAATTGTATTTTTAGAAATCACAATAATATTTGGAGGGTAAGTCTATTGTTTTGTGTCACTTCAAAACCCCTTTGCTTTAGTTCAGCGATCGTTAACCTATAACATGTTGCTCACCAACCCCTTGAATGTTGCTCCCAGTGACCTCAAGGCAGGTGCTTATTTTTAAATTGCAGGCTTGGAGGAAAGTTTTAATTGCATAAAGCTAGTGTACTGCCAAGTAGAACTTCCTGTAGGCCCGAGGGGCTTGAGAAAGGGGTTCGCCCCGAAACGTCGCACGTCCGCACAAATAAACAAGCAAGGGGTCACCCTGCACTGCAATTTACCTTGTGTGCCAGTGTATCTTTACTGGAAGTATCTGTTTGGGGATTGCCGTACCCTTTACTCTGTGCACCGGGTTATCTTCTAACATAAGTGAGGAGTGTGCTCTGCTTCATCCTTGTTCCAAACAAATAGCCAATCACAACCCTTATTTGGCATTCCCATGGACTTCCTGTATGCTTGTGTTGCTCCCCAACTCTTTTTTACATTTCAATGTGGCTCAATAAATATTGGGCTCCCCTGCTTTAGTCTATAGAAATCTTTAATTAGGATAAAAATGAATCCTACTCCTACCAGAGCCCCTACAGAAAACAGATTGCCTTAAACCTTTTACATAAACCTTTTCATACACATAAGGGTTTACTGTAACATAACTGGTAGAATGAACTCAAAGTGAGCATACATCTGGAAGTCATGATCCCACACAGTGAGGAAGACAGGACTTGTACATCTGCTGCAGCTTTTCTGCTACAAATATTTGGCAGAAGAAGAACTTCAAATTGGGTTGAGGGAGATTAAGGTAACAAATCAACAGCCAAAATGTCATTAATGTTTAACTATAAAAGGTTTTACATTTTGGTAAAATAGTTTAAGAGAGATGCTTTTTCCATACATTTCTGTCATTATATGTGATCTAAAGGCACTATGGAATACTTCTTAGTATTATAAGCCACAGCAAATGTGTTAGGGCAAATACGTTGGTTAAACTCACACCTCACTCATCTCTTTTTACTTCTTAACCATGTTACAGCAAGTATGGCTGAATCTTTGTTAAGTATCTATTATACTCTGGCTTAAAGATGGCTACCGTGTTATAGGTAGAATTAATAATTAACAAAAAATTGGGGTTTAGAAAAGATTTTCTTTTTCTTCTTCATGAAAATTAAGTTTTTGAAAAAGATGACCGTATTTATACAAGGGAATAGTTAATAACCGGATTGGGATTAGATGAAGTCCGCACAGTCAGCTGTCAGTGTTCCGTGACCACTGACTCAACAAAAAACCTATCTGCTAATAATATTGTAGCTGTACCAAATGTTCTGATAATCAGCAAGCTGTTGTTTTCTAAAATGAAACCTAACCAACAAAAGTTACATTCATATCAGTTTCATAGAAGTAAAACTCCCATTGATGTCTCAGCCTGACACAAATTAACTCAGTTACCAACAACCTGAAATGTTTATTTCAGAGTTCGACATCATCAACTAGTATGTTATTTTTCAGCTAGACCATTAAATTATGGAAAACATGTAAGCAGATTCAACAGGCAATACATCATATTAACAATAAAAACACAATTCATTAATTAAGTGTTGAAGAAATGTCTGACCTCATCATCCAATCCAGCTGTTTCAACTATTTGAAGAGATTTTGAATACATCAATCATTGTTCTGAATTGAAAGCCAGTATGTAAGGTGGCCCACCCATTGGTGTGATTTAAATATGTCGGCAAAGTCTGATAACAATGATCATCTAGCAAGAGACCTGCCCTGCCAACTGGACTTGATCACCCTCTGTATCATCATGCATAACTGTTTCATTCTTTTTTTGCTTTATTTTATCTGATATGATCATTACTGACCCTGGCTATACTAATTGCTGCTTGTCCTGACAAATGCCTAAACTTTGCCTAAGAATCTCAATATCTCTTTTATACAGCACCATAAGACTCTTACCTATTGTTTCTGTTCCTTGTTCCATAATACAGAATTTTGACTGCCCTGCAGCTCTGACACATTATTATTGGGCAGATTTATCAAAATATGAGATCAGAGAACAGCACAGAAAACTTACCCAGATTCTGGTCAATTTTAGAGAATTTTTGGAACCATAATTATCAATGGGTGAAGGCTAGAATTCACTTTGATGATTTGCCCCATAGTATGGTTTACATCACTATTGAGCCTACCATATTCCAATCAAGGTCACTTTTAGAAGAATGCCGCATTCCAAGAAAAACACCTGCTACCTACTGTCAAATTTGGTGGAGGTTCCATCATGCTGTGGGGCTGTGTGGCTAGTTCAGGGACTGGGACCCTTGTTAAAGTCGAGAGTCGGATGAATTCAACCCAATATCATCAAATTCTTCAGGATAATGTTCAAGCATCAGTCACAAAGTTGAAGTTACGCAGGGGTTTGATATTCCATCAAGACAATGACCCCAAACACACTTGGAAATCTACAAAGGCATTTATGCAGAGGTACAATATTCTCGAATGGCCATCACAGTCCCCCTACTTGAATATCATCGAAAATCTATGGGAGGATTTGAAGCAGACTGTCCGTGCTCGGCAGCCATCAAATTTAACTGAACTGGAGAGATTTTGTATGGACGAAAGGTCAAAAACTAGAATCCAGACACTCATCAAAGCTATAGGAGGTGGCTAGAGGCTGTTACATTTGCAAAAAGAAGGCTCAGCAAAGTATTGATGTAATATCTCTGTTGTGGTGCCCAAATGTATGCAGCTGTCTAATTTTGTTATGATGCATATTATATATTTTCTGTTAATCCAGTAAACTTTATGTCACTGCTGAAATACTACTGTTTCCATAAGGCATGTTATATATTAAAAGGTAGTTGCTACTTTGAAAGCTCAGCCAATGATAAACTCCAAAGAATTAAAAGGGGTTCCCAAACTTATATATGACTGACTATTGCCTCCTGGGTGTGGACAACTCAGGAGACAATGTTGATAGACATTCTGGGTTTCCTTTTGACTACAATTATTCTACTCTTAAAATCCATCATTGGAGGACCCAGTGATGCAAAACTCTGCTTCCATTGCAATCCTTTCATTTGATATGGGAATGAAGGAGTAAATCATTGCAATTATAACTATATAAACATAAGCAACAGAAAAATATCAACAAATTATACAATGTCCCCAAGTGTGGTTAGTCTGAGGATTAATATAAAAACATTAGGGGTGTTGATTTTCCTGTTTAAATGAACAGCTTCTACTGTTCACAGTGCATAAATAATGCAGTTTAGCCTGTTAAAGGAAAAGGAAAGGGTATACTGAAATAGGCTTCTAACAAAAGTCTTGAGTGCGTAGAACTTACTGAGCGTTTCCTTATGTTACTCTCTGGTCTGTGGTGTATGCAGCAACGCTCTCCTTAGACTGCCCTGAGTGACTTGGGTGACATCACTCTTTTCACTGCCGTCTTCCACACGGCTGCCAGAGGCAGCATTGATGCGCATTAAACATAATTTGGTAGTAGTGTGCAAGTCCTTGAGGCGGTACCATTCTCCTACTGATGATGATGCGCATGTAAATGAGCCTATGCGCGCGTCATCATTGACCCTTTTGCTCACGCCCCCCACCCAATCAGAAGAGAAGCGTCTTTGGATAGAAGGAGACGCAAGGGAATCTATGTTCGGAATCAAACAGTGGGGACTTTAGTCTGCATCAAGTGCTTGCAGTGTGCAGCGAGGGGACAATACCTTTCTAAATACCAGCCTACGGTGAGGCCCAAATGCAAAGATTAATACTTAGTATCTACATTGGTGGTCAGTGGAAAATACATACAGATGGAGCGCTTCTACTTTTTCTACTTTTTTCCTAGTGCTGCCACTAATGTGATGCTGGTGCTGCTTACTAATGAGCAATAAGTCAGTGCTGATGCGCTCCGGGTCAACAGCTTCTTTTTTTCTTTTTTTTTGGATGCATGCGCATTAAGATAAAGAAGTTCAGGAAGCCGTCACAACCTTACTAATATGGCGCCTGCTTGGCTATCTAAGCGATGCGCACAAGGACAGTGAATACACAAGATTTGACTGAGGTACTGCCATTTTTAATATAGTGTTTAAGGAGGTCTGGGGGGGTACAATAAAAGGAGCATGGTTTTGGTTTTTTTTCCTTCCCGTCTCCTTTAAACTTTAGAGGTTGTAAATAATGAATTCAAAACTGCTTGTTTATAGGCTACCGACTAAAACATTGTCTGTCTCCAGGTGCATCACCTTTTGTTCAGACTCCATAGTACGATTCTGCCTCATTTTTATTTTCTCTTCATATGAACTTTTGTTTCATCAATAAAATTGATTTGTTTTTCAATATGCTGGCATGATGTTAAAAATCTCAACTTTAACATTTGATAGCCAGCCAGGAGGTAAATTCTCACCTGGGCAGAAGAACTGTAATATTATCAGTAGTTCTCAGGTTTCGCCTTGGCTTTACAAATTGAAGGGGGCAGCTCATCAAACTAACCTCAGGCACACAAATTACTTAGTTACGCCTTTGGTAATAATGTTTTCTTCACAGCTGTTGCTTACTGATAACAAAATCTCCTCCACACAATATAAACAGATTCATTTAGCTATAGTGGAGGGGATACATATTATCAGTCAATATTGGGTCACCCATAGATTATTGCCAGGACCTAAGATTTTTTTTTTACATGCAAACAATTAGTGTTTTTATACAGTACTGGAATACTGGTGACACAATTACTTTTAGTTTAGTATTATATATACAGTATATATACTGGGGTTCATTTACAAATTGTATGCTAATTTGCTTTGGAACCAGATGTTCCCAAGTTGTGGTCTTGTGGAAAGACTCTGCTTTGTAGCTGAAAAACTGCCTTGGTTTTGACCTTTTCCATTTCTTATGTGAGCACGCCCAGGCAGCTGAGCATTATAGCCACAGTTAATGGCTAAATCTGGACATAGATGACCACTATAACTCTTTTATTGCCTTGGTCTTTACTTTTAACTAGTTTTTCAAAATCCTGCATATTATTTTGTTTTGGGAAGAATGCATAAAGTGAAATGATGTTACTTGCAATGGCTACCCAATCTCAGCATTGTCTGTAAGGGCTTAACGAAATTGTTCAGTGTAAAAATAAAATCTGGGTAAATAGATAGGCTGTGCAAAATAAAAAATGTTTCTAATATAGTCAGTAAGTCAAAAATGTAATGTATAAAGGCTGGAGTGACTGGATGGATAGTCAGAACACTACTTCCTGCTTTGCAGCTCTCTTGCTGCTTTACCAGGCAGTAACCAATCAGTGACTTTGGGGGGGGGGCACATGGGTCATATCTGTTGCTTTTGAATATGAGCTGAATGCTGAGGATCAATTGCAAACTGAACAGTTATGTCCCATGTGGCCCCCCTTAAAGTCGCTGAGTTAGAGAGCTGAAAAGCAGAAAGTAGTGTTCTGGCTATTATGTTAGACATCCAGTCACTCCAGCCTTTATACATTACATTTTTGGCTCACTAACTACATTAGAAACATTTTTTATTTTGCATAGCCTATCTATTTACCAGTTTATTTTTTTACACTGAACTGTTCCTTTAAAGGAAAACTTTACCGGAAAAAGTAATACGTAAGCAATAGATAGTTTATATGATATCAAATGTCATATTAAAGTGGCATAAGAATCTTACCAAAATAAAATATATATTTAATTAAATATTACCCTTTTACATCTTTTCCCTTGAACCACCATTTCGTGATTTTAGTTCTTACCTGTGAATTTAGTTCTTCTCCTACATTTCCTGTTATCTTCACAACATCCGACATGTCACATGCGCTTTGCCGCATGGCGACGTGTCGGAACCAGGCGCATCGTTGAGTTCCTCCCTAAAAGAGCTGGAGTGGGGGAAGTTTATTGCCAGTTGACTCGGTGTACCAAATCCTTTTAACCCCTTATATAAGGCACAGCAAAAGCCAGGAGGCCTCACAAAAAAAGTATAAAAGGAGCTTTGCAATTGCTATGGTCAGCCCTGCAAATGAAATATTTACCTTTGATGAAAAGTCTCAAACTTGAATCCAAAACCTTTAATAGGCTGCAGCTTTGTTTCCCATATGTCACTATGCATGACTGCAGATAATGGCAATTGTAGCTCTTCAATACAACTTCTCAAGCATATGTACAATGCATTCTAACTACAGATAACCAGTCATACGTCTATTGTCACTGACCTAAATTTATAACTAAGAAATGAAAGATCTGCTGGTTCTGCACAGGTGGCTTCTCAGATGTATCAGTATTAGAAGGATTGTTTCATATTAGGTGTCAGGAATAATCAATACTATGATTGATTAACATCTAGAAATGATGATACTGCAGGAGAAATATCTGTATTTTCTCATTTCAGTCATGCCATGAGAGACCTGCATAAGGAGAAAAAATGAGCATGGAACATAGATGCTTGAACATAAACAACTGTTTGTGCTGTCAAAAATGTTAATTCTCCTGACATGCCCGTGAAACCTTTCTGCATACGTTATTTAACATAGCACATTATTCAAGCTGGTTTTCCTATCTGAATGTTCATTTCACAGTCTTCAAAACAACAAATCAATTACCAGCTAATCACAATCTTGCAGCCTTTTCTGAACCCTTAATTGCTGCTGATTCTGTACTAAATTTAGGTCTTCCTGCCTCCTAAACGCACAGTGCTTGCAGTCTACACAAGCAAGTTGTGCCTTAGAATGTTTAGTTTGCCGGTGACTCTCCTTAACCTTCAAGCTACATTTTCTGAACAGTACATAGCCTTCAGCAAAACATAGGAAAATTGGGTTGAGTGGAACACTGATAATTAAGTATATTTTTAAAATACAATTAAATGCATTCGAAAAAACAAGATGGAAACGGTTCTACAACTCTCGGGGATGTGGCTACTAATATTAAAATTACAGATTTAGAACACTAATAAAATGAAATTTAGTAGGTTTCACTGGCTGCAAACTGATTTCACCTAAATGAAAAGCAATCACTGCAGCCCTGCTAATTGCATTTTAGCAGTGTTTGCTATTTTTTTCAAATGGTCTCCGAGCAGACACTTGTAAACTATACAATTAGCAGGGCTGCTTTGATTGCTTTTCATTATAATACAATCAGTGTGCAGTAAGTGAAACCCACTAAATTCACACATACAGTGTGTTAATGTTGCAGAATGTTATCTAGTTAGCGAATGCTATAAATCATGTCAATTGTTTCAAACTTACCTTTGAAGAGCCCGAAGATAGACATGTTATAGCTCACCATTAATTTATTTTAGGGGGTAAAAATTGACAACAGGGTTCATTTACTGTAACCGTGCTTGCATTGCCCCGTTATATACAGTACTGTAAGTGTTCAGCAGCATTGTATTCATGAGCGGAGGTTGGTGGGGACATTGACATTCCCACCCTTCTCTCCCCCCATATCTGTCTGCCACACAGTCCAAAGTGTAGGTATACCCTAGATGGAAGTGCTTGTTAAAACTTAGAGAGAGTCTTACCAGAGAAGAAATTGAATTTTTTGAACAAATGTAATTTGAACACAAATGTCTGAAAATACCTAAAAACCTTTGGTCTAGGATTCTGCTGTGCCTTCCTGGAGTCATGGACCACTTATCCACTAATTAACCTATGTGTAGGGACCCATAAGTGTAATGGCCCTTATGGCTTCATTCCCTGCCAGTGCGTCCTTTCCCTGTTGCTGGGTTAAAACTCATGTAACATATTATACATTATTTGCATATCTATTTCATTGGTGGTGACCACACCCTGCTGCTCTGTAACAAAGTGCTTTGCAGGGGGAGGTCCTTCCTCTTTGGCCTGCAGCAGTTGATCTGGGTGGAGGTGTTGAGCCTGGAGTCAACAAGGCCCCAGAAGTGTTAGGCCCTAAAGGGACAACCCCTTTAGTGAATTCGGGGCACAAGGACCCCATGAGCGAGGTGAAGCCAGTGTGTAGTGTAGCTTCTGCTATAGCACGCCATAGAGAGAATGAGACAGTGAGGCTTGGTTATAAAGAGCAGCTCAAGCTCCAACTAGGAGGACAGAAGGGGTAGCTCTAATCCAGGCTCTGCTTTGCCTGTAGTGAAGGGACCACAGTGCTGACAAGGGAATCAGGATATTTTCTAGCCCTGTTCCACATCTGCTGTAGGGGATCTAGCCACATGAGGTACTGAAACCCTGGAAGGTGATTCTCTGAACTCCCCTTGCTATTCCTAGTGTGGGGTCTTTAAATACTGTGTCTGCTACACTTGTGAATGTACTTTGGACATGTATGATAACCCTGTGGCGCTTTATGCCTGAATAAAGGCTGTTTTACTGTTTGCAAAGAACCCCTGGTGTCCAACTCTATTCTTTTACACTTTGGCACTAGTGAGTTGTAGTTCAACAACATCAGCACGTGTTCTTTCCAAGTAGCAAAAGCCCATCCTGGTGAAAGAGGGTTGTGTGTAGCCCATGCTCCATCACACTAGTTGATATTTGTCTAATTCCACCAAATAGGGGTTACATATGTATTTGTCTAATGGAAATGTTAAAAACTGTATTCAGAATTATTTTCCTTTTGTTTTTGTACCTATCAATTGCAGTAGCCTTAAATTGTCTTGTGCCTGGTCACAACTTCCCTTATTACCACCCAATCTCTTATTGTATTCTAATAATCTAACAAGAATTTAAATGGAGCATAAGAGACTATTTATGTCCTATAGGAGTGTAATTGCCTAAATCAGGCATGTCCAATGTCAGGCCCGCGGGCCAATTGCATCCCTTTTTCAAATTTACACTGGCCCTCAGCCTCCATCATGAAATTAATAATATTGTAGCCCCCCAGCACAGTGCAATAAGGAATTACGTAGCTGTAACAGTAATATTTGGGCACAAAAGTCGCAACAATATAGTGCAACAATTCAAATCATGCAACGTTTTCGAATTGTCAACCGAAAACCACAAATTTTTCGGAAAACCAGCGTCAAAATGTACGAAACCCACGAAGATCATGAAGGCAAGAAACACCTTCTAATTGTAAAAGGGACATTTGCCATTGACTTCTACATGACTTTGAGAGGTTTTAGCTGGAGTATTTTTGGATTTGGATTTTTATCAGCTTTGGAGCATAATAAACTTGACAAAAGTGCACTTTGCTCTGCATTCATAATGAGCCCTAATTATTGTATGTAAATTGAGCAAGCAATATTCTTTAAAAAAAAAGTGCAGTGCATTGATAATTAAACACATAGGGTAAAATGTTGCTTTGAGCTTTCAACACATATTGAAGATTCACGTGGTTGGCTTATTGCATAAAAAGAGCAAATTCCGTGAAATGTATTCAGGTTATGCTCTTTTATCTAAAGGCTGGGTAATTGGCCTTCATACTACTCAAATTATTTCCCGAAGTCCCTGTGTGTGATCTTTCAATCCTTGCTTGCAGAAACATAAATGGAACTAACAACTCAGTGGAAGGTGAGACACAGAGATAGTACATTATGTAGCTGTCATTATCAAATGCTGCACCATTAGAGAGATCCCTTTTTTACTAAGATAGGATAAAGAGCTCATGAATCGGAGATTCTTTGGTTAAAATAAATTCATCCAAGCCAAGCCCCTTGTGTATCCCTTATGTAAACTGACACTACTGTATTTGCAGACAGACCAGCATGCCAGGAAACACTAGGGACTCTTCTATAAGAAGTAGCATGACTGAAATATGATTGCCAAAAATGGGAGAGACGTTCCATAGCTGGCCCTTCCACCTCATCAGCTTGGAATATTATCAAGCCATTTGGAACACATTCTGAGCAGAGTTGGTGATACCATAGCAGGAACTGTAAAAACTATTTTCTGAATAAAAAGGGGGGGGGGTGTTTGGAAAAAAGAAAAGATTAGAGCATAAGGGATGAAAAAAGACAGATTGTATAATCAAGAATAAGTGGAACCCAAATAGAAAGTAGGGAAGTGGCAGAGAGGGAAGAGGCTGAAAATAAAATTCTGGAATAAATGAAAGCAAATGATAGAATTAAAAATGAACGGAGAAATACAACAACAACGGAGAAACAGACAAAAAAGACTATCTAGGAAAGAATATGAAAAAGAGTTATATAGACAAGAATGAGAAAAAGAGGGACAGTTGGAAAGATGAAATGCAGAGAAATTCTAGGACAAAGAATGGGGCGTAAAGGAAAATAAGTGAAGGATGTACTTGCTATGTGGTAACTGATGGAATAAATTGGAAAACAAATGTTGAAAAGAAAAAAAAAGAGAAGTCGAATGTAAAAACAAGACAAAAAATGTAACTAAAGGAGTCTACAGTCTTAATTCCCTCTAGGAACACTTCCTTAAACACTTGCTGGCTGATTTACTAAAACTCGAATTAATCTCAGTTTTTTTAAGAAAACAAAGTCGATCAAACTCCCTTTCATGAATTGAACTCATTTATCCAGGCCCGGATTTGTGGCGAGGCCACAAAGGCCCGTGCTTAGGGCAGCGCGGCCAGCCGCCCAGCCACTCCCCAGTGTGACGCGCATGTGTGCACTCGCCGGGGGAGTAGTGCGGGTGGGTGCTAGGACCCCGAGGCCAGGTGCTAGCACCGCGCAGCCTAGGGGCAACTGCCCAGGAAATCCACCCCTGCATTTATCAATTATTTTTCTCGAACAAATCGGAGAGACACAAAACGACAAAATTAAGCGTCAATTAGTATCATACGACACTCTGAAAACTCAATTTTATCGGATTTTCAATGCAAACTAGACTTTTTTTAATTATCGGACGAAAATCCTGACTTTTCTAGATTATCCAGCGCAGATCACAATGTCAAGTTGTCAAGAAACAACTTCAGGGACATCTGCCGTTGACTTCTACATGACCTTGACAGGTTTAAGATGGCGTATTTTCAGATTCGAATTTCTAGCAGCTTTGGGGTATGATAAATCTCTAAAATCTCTATTTGTTTTGCACAAAGTTTTGCCCCTAAAAACCTCGACCAGAAAAAATTGAAGTTTAATAAATGGGCCCTTAAAAGATCCAGCATTAGTTATATCATACGGATTATATAATTTAGGACAGGTTCGGTTCACGTCTGTATTTAATATGGAGACTCACAGATCTCTGGATTAGAAATTAACCTTTAAAAGAGTTTATTGATTTAACATCAAAGTTTCTTCAGCATGACTTATCTATAACATGTCACAAATAATTCAGCAGAAGAACAGGAAGAAAGGTAGCCAAGAAAATTTAAAACAGTAAAAGGAATTTTTAAAGTAGGGCATTATATTTATGAAAGGTTACCTCTTTCTCATCTAATAAATGTTTTATTGCATTCTTGATGCCAGACAAGACTTAGATATTGGTCCCAAAATCTCAAGCCTTTTATTCCAAAACTCCTCATAAATTTTTCATGACATTTTACACACATCAAACATTTTCCAGAATATAAATTAAAAGAGTAAGATAGTATAATACGCTCAGTAATATAGCTAAATAGAGCACATTTAGGGCTCAGTTAAGCTAGACAAACTTATAAAAATTCTTTTGAATGAGTGAACGAGCCTGCATTCATGTTTGTTCAGGAAGTACAATGGCCCTTATATATTGCATATCTATTTTCATATGACTGTGAGAATTGGAGAACAGTACAATAGGGGTGAGGTCAATAACTTGAAGCAGTGGTGTAAAAAAAAATGCCGGGCCCCCTCGGCTAGTCCCGTCCCCCACTCCCAGCCCAGTGTAGGTAAGAGTGGCTGGGGAGGGTGGATATATTGATTATAGAGGAAGTAGACCCCGCGGCCATGCCTCCTTTTAAATTTGAATGTCATTTTACTGTTCAGTTCTGGGTATAACGTAATAGTAAAAATCCCTTAACATCCATAAACAACACAATATTCAGGTTTATTCCAGGAACACTATACCCCTAAATATTGCAGATCTCTATAGCAATAAGTGACATAAAACCGTCCATTTTCACTGGTAAAACACAAATTATCTTACAAGATGTTTTAAATCCACACACATAATGAGAAAATTGACAGCAGCAAATACCAGGAGATGGCTATGCAATTTCTCCACAGTCCATAGTTTTCCCTAGGGCTGTGCCCTAAAATGAAGTTTTTCTGGCTGGAAGTAACCTTCTACTGGACACAGATGACCAGCAAACCTTTTCAGTTACACATAGAATGGGCTCTGTTTCTGTTGAGAAGAGATTGACTGGGAGATTGGCCTGTAAAATGATATTTCTTGAATGGCTCGCCACAAAAATTCCATCTATCACATTGACAAAACGATAGTTACACCATGCCTTTCATGTGGACTTTTCATAAAAACACAAAAACAGTTCTTTACCACTTGGTCAATAAACCATTAGACATCTAACGATCTATACCTTTCAACACACAACACGGTATAGAAATCCTAAAGGATAACCCTCTTCTCACAGAGACAAATCAATATACCCAACATACATATTAAGAGACAACCTAAACATTCTTCCCCTCCACCCAGGAGTCATCACGTCAATAATCCACTGGCACCTTATCAACAGCAAACGGAAGCTACCATGTAACGCCAATAGGATTGGAACGAGCCACTTGTTTTGTTATGTTGAGTTTCAATTACTTTCGTTTTTCTTTTTTGTTTATTGTTTTCAGATATACACTATTGTATTTCTAGATGGGCAGACACATTTTTTACCCTCCAATATTGTAGATTACTTTGGAAAAACGAAATAAAAACATTATAGGAAAAAGCACTAAGCTCCTCCATCTGTCTTTTTTTTGAGGCATAGTGCTCACATGCAAACCAAGGGCACACAATTCATGCTAACTTACAGCCAAGGGGCCACATTCAACTCAGAAAAAGGTTTATCACGTGAAAACTCAGGGATGAGATTCAACTTGAGATGCAAATCAATTCAGAAAAGCCTATCTCACTGATCACTTGAAAAGTCTACTGAAGTCAGGAAAAACTAAACCTGAAAAGTTGTTTTCTTCTTGAATTTAATGCCGTCCATGTGTTTTCATGTGATCGACCATGAGATCGCTTTTCTCATTGAATTGAATCTGGCCCAATTTATGGATAGAGCTATGTCTTTTACAATTCTACCTGTTACAATTAGAGCTGCATTATTTTATGTTAACTGTCAGTAGTACACAGACCATGGCTATATGTTGTAAAAGGTGTAAAAGGGCAGTGAATGCTGATATGTATAGTATTTGACAATTTAATATGATTGTTTATTAGGACTAGGGATGCACTGAATCCAGAATTCGATTCAGGATTCTGCCTTTTTTTTACATATGCAAATTAGGGACGGAGAGGGAAATTGTGTGACTTTTTGTCACAATAGAAGGAAGTAAAATATTTTTCACCTTCCCACCCCTAATTTGCATAAGCTTTGGATTCGGTTCGGTATTCTGCCGAATCTTTCGCAAACGATTAAAGCACTGCGTATCTTGACAGCGCTATATAAATAAATGATGATGATGATGATTCGGGGGTTCGGCCAAATCCAAAAAAGTGGATTCGGTGCATCCCTAATTAGGACACATATAAATTATTTGTTGGTTATATTTGTATTTATGTCTGATTTGTATAGTGCTTGGTATGCTGGAAACACTTATCCTACTACAAGTCATAGATACGTCTTACTTTCAAAGCACTGTGTACAGCTGTAGTGCTATAAAAATAAATACAATAAAGTCATGTGGTTTCATCATATCAAGATCATAATGTAAATATAGAATACAACAGGTTAACCCCAATGAAGATGAATTCAGTTGGCATATATTTCAGATTTTGTTATTGAGCAGCAGCATAATTGACCATATGGAACCCCTTAGAAAAGATATATCTGCAAAGAGCAGGAGCCAAATTATATGGAAAAGAGGAAACCTGTCTTCTGGACTGTTATAGGGAAGTTTAGCATTTGGTTATCCAAAATCCTTTAAAAAAAAGGCAAGTAATTATTGGACAACAAAATCCTTTATATCCCTCAAAGCCATTATGTCTTTTATTGTATTGATTAAATAAGGCTGTTTATATTTTCCCACGATCTCAATTCTCACAAGCCTTTTCATGCGGTTAGACTTGATGAATTTACCTTCTTGCTTCACATGCAAGACAGTTGAGCTTTACCGCATAAATGTGCCTCAGAGCACTGATTGGAAAAACATAGATGCTGGTCTAGGTGTTTTTTTTACATAGAGTAAATATTTTAAAAATGTCTCATTGGAAGTTGGAAGTGATCTTTTCTGTTTATTATTCTTAGCAGCTATTCAGGGCAATTGAAACCTTGTTGTTGCATGAATTATCATGTACAGCAGACAAATGCAAGAATTCCCACCCACATTGCTTGTCTAGTGCACTTTGAGCAATAAACTCTGTCACAGTAACCCCTGGTGTGGTATCTAGTTTTAGATATACCCACAATATCATGATTATACCTAACATAGAGTCTAATTGCATTTTGATGCTTGGACAATTTCCAGATCTTAGTTTCAGTTAACAAAATGCTTGGAATCACTTAAAGAATTTTTTTTTGCAAAATGAAAGTTGCTTTTTTTTTTTTTTACTCACAGGCTAAGTTTAAGGGGCCAATTCACCAAGCTCGAGTGAAGGATTCAAAGTAAAAAAACTTCGAATTTCGAGTCGTTTTTTGTGCTCCTCGACTATCGAATTGGCGTAAATTCGCCTGAGTAGAATGATTCGAATAGATCGAGCGCAAAAACGCTGCGACTATTCGCCATTCGATAGTCGAAGTACTGGATCGAGCGCAAAAACGCTGCGACTATTCGCCCATTCGATAGTCGAAGTACTGTCTCTTTTAAAAATACTTCGACTGCCTACTTCGCCACCTAAAACCTACCGAATTGCTTTAAAAGCCTATGGGAAAGTCCCATAGGCTTTTTTTCCAAGTTTTTGATCGAATAAAAAGGCATTCGATCGAATGAAAATCCTTCGAGCGAATATTCGATCGAGCGCCTTTTCGCCTGGCGAATATTCGCCAATTCGACTATTCGCCAGCGCGTGACTATTATCCTTCATCTCTTAACCATGGCTTGGAGGTTTGACAGGGCACGGCAATAAGACCTTTGTAATGAACAGGTAAAATTTTCCTTTAATGCACTTAGTCATAGGTTGACCCAGACACAGCCTTTATACTATGAGCTGAATTTGATATTATAGTGCTTGAATACAGTTTTGCTTGGAGATAGGTAGCTATGAGCCATATATTCTTTTTACTTTACATTTCACACACTATCCCATGCAGTAGCCGGGGCATTACTCTGGGTAATGGGTAGGGTTCAGGTTGTTGTTTTATTAAAATAACCATTCATGAGTGGTCTATATATTTGTTAGTTGGATACTTCAGGGCAACTTCCACACAACCGCACAGCAGTGCCATCACTGTTATAACTAAACTACCAAAAAAGGCACTTAACCAACTGAATTGGCTGGATTTACTCAACTGAATTGTTTCTTATTTCTTCATTTCCAACAGGATATGCTAGTGATATATTTAAATTCTGCAGTATTTTCTTTTTTATACAAGCTGTTTGTTTTAAAGTCTGCCTTCCCATTAAAAATGTACACCCTTCCCACAGAACTCCAATAAATCTGTCTGTCTGCAGACTTTTTATGTATACCTGCATCATTTTAGTTATGATACACTGCAAAGTGTTGTCTTTAATATTTGCCTTTTGATTGTAAACTATGTGTTCAACTGAGACTGCTTAGTCTTCTTAGTCACCAAGGCTGCTTAGTCTTCTGCTTCCATGCTTTGCACTATGTTTTAATAACAAAAGTTTGCATTTATTAGACACATAACTTTTTAAGATATTGCTTTCTGCACAGATCCAATATACTTTTGGTAATAAAAGCAGCCATTTCCATTGTATTGCCTCACATAATGGATCTGCTTGTTCTAGGAAGAGAGAAGGTTTATACCAATTTTTACACTTTTACTGAGGCTAGGAGCAAGCACTACATTTTGGGGATTTTACAAGCCTAGTCAGTAAAAATTAAAGTTCATATATTTTTGGGAATAGGTGTCCATGTGTATATATTATTTATGGTACCAAATAAGTTGCAGGTTGAACTGCACTTATTTATTAAACAATATATGTATACACCTGGATACATCAAAAGAAGCCTGGACCCACAAAGTAGTAGAGCCAAAGTCAGATGGTAAAAGGTTAAAAGCTTTCTATTCTCCATAATTAAGAACCAAGGCCTGACGCGTTTCGTGTCTACCAAGGACACTTAGTCGTAGATGTATACACCAAGGTGTTAAAAGTTCCTATGCATTTATTTTAAGTCTCTCCAAGAAGTGATTCGTTTCCACAAGGGAGCATTTAAACAGTGAAAAGAAGGGGAAACGTGCTCAGTTCTTCCAAAGTGTTTTTAGCAAGGAGAGATCCTTTGGTGAAAGACGTGTTCCCTAATAAAAACTGAGAATCACCAATATGGATTATGGTTGAGCAGTATTGATAGACAATCTGAACAATATAATTATATGATGATCAGAATAAACTGGTTGTTATAGTCTGTAAAAGCTTCACAAGTTGTATTACCTTGTCCCATATTGTCATTCTATTCCCTATAAATATCCAGTCATGGCAGCTGGCTGCAATTAATAAATCCACAAAAGAATTTTTTCATGTCCCATTCTGGCATTAAATAAACACAAATACCAACAATCCTAGTGCAAAATATCTTGACTTTGCACTAGGGACAATGGAGACAGTAACCATTGTTTTAAATTATTTAAAGAACCCCGTAAAACACATCAATTCAAGAAGCCAATTATATAACTAGACATAAAAAAACAGCCATGTAATCTTTTGGTTTCAAGCATATTATTATGTCTTTAATTTGATTGGAGAAACAGGATTTCTGCTGTTAGGCAGCACACATTGCTGATCTGTTTCATCATGGAAAAAAACAAGACCTGTTATAAACAAATATAAATATCCAGAACCATGGGAATGTGGAAACAGACAGAGAGAAAGGTCTGCTCTGAACCCAGAAAGACAGATTGCTGCCAGCAGGCCCCAGGTGCATATTATAGGAATAGATTAGAACAGTTTGGAAATGAATGTCATGACAAAATTCTGCTCGTCTAGCATACAGGTTCACATCTGTCAGACAGTAGGATTTTTACATTCAGGGGCCCATCAGCTATCCACTGGAAGCAGACATAGACATAAATAAGGCAGATATCCTGAAATGAACTGATTATGATTTAAACATCTGTATAGGATTCTTAATAATGGCATACCTTAGGCTTCGATACAGATACTCACATGCATACAAATGTTCCTGTGCAAAGAACCTGATAAGTGAGATCAGTAACCCCCTTTGAAATTAGTGAAACTGCCTTAGCCATATTTAACAAACATGCTGATTCGCTAGCGAAAGAGATAGGCACTAGCGCTCATTCCCACTCTGCAAATTCACTAAACTGCGGATTTTACTGAAAGTTACCTCTTTCGCCAGAATTGCCTTCGCCAGCTCAGACTAGGTGAAGTACACTACAGTGCATCGATCACATAACATAAAGACGTCCATTCAAATTTCCTGCCATATGCAAATTAACCTGAGCACAAGACCTCTAGGGAATTTGCGATATGCAGAAATGAAGCGCATCTTCGCTTTGAAAGGTTTACATTGCCGAAGTAACCTTAGCAAAAAGTCGCCGGGATTTGGCGCCCATAACGAAACTCCGCTTTTTAGTGAATTAGCGTTGTCTGAGCAAATTTTCGTCTGGCGAACTGTAGCGATGGGTGCAAAACGGTCACTGGCGACTTTTTGCCGGTTAGTGAATCTGCCCCATGACGTTTATGAGCAAGAGAGCATGAAGCAACACCAGTAGCAGCTTGAAGAGGTGGTTCACCTTAAAATAAACTTTTATCTTATAGAATGGCCAATGCTAAGCAACTTTTCAATTGGTTTTCATTATTTATCTATTTTGTTTTGTTTTTTTAATTATTTACCTTCCGCTTCTGACTCTTTCCAGCTTTAAAATGGGTGTCATTGACCCCATAATAAATGCTCTGCAAGTCTACACATTTATGGGGGAATGTAATAAAAGTCCCAAAGAGCAATTTGCACAAATAAGAATAAAAATCTGCATTTCGCAATGCAATGCTTTCCCTTAAACTGTTATTGCATTGAGGATTTTAATTGCGCATTGCCCACTGTTAAGAAGGGCTTGAAGGTTTCGTAATCTTTTGGCGGAAACTTAAACTTTTTCAGTGAGAAGTCTTATTACATTCACTGTGCACTGGTTCACAAACCTTCTTTCCCTGTCTGAAGTTGTCGCTAAACAGTTTCTGGGTTCGCAAAAGCTATATTAAATTCGTGCAAAGGAAAATTTGTTCGCACAAAGGTGTAACTTTTCGTATTACGGATATTATATACCGACTTTTATTACATTCCCCCATTATTGTTATTGCTACTTTTTAATACTGCACGTTCTATTTGGGCCCTCTCCTTTTCATATTCCAGTATTTTATTCAAATCAGTGCATGGTTGTTAGGGTAATTTGGACCTTAGCAACCACATTGCTTAAAGTACAAACTGGAGAGCTGCTGAATAAAAAGCTGAATAACCCAAAAACCAATTGCAAATTGTCTCAGAATATCACATACAGTATAATGATCACTTTCTCCTATAAGCGCAAATTAACTCAATTGTTTCAAGTTATCGCTTGCCATTGGTTTGCTTAAAACTGACCTCCTTGCAAAAAAAATCCTGCATGGAATATGCTTGGCTGACCAATCTTGGGAAGGGGACAAGATATTCTATATAATGCATGGTGAGGAGGACACTGTCTGGAAATAGCCTTACATAACCAAGATTGCTGAGCTGTAGCAGCTGTAGTATGCAAGAGTAGTTTCTAGGCTACAGAAAGAAATCCCATTTCCAAAGTTTGTTGTTATAATTAACACAGTTTCATGCTGGAAGTGATATTGTAAAACAGATTAAATGCTTTTCAGAACCTGCTTTTGCAGATTATTGGAAGACTCCAAGCAGATTGTTAACATGGAAATAATTGAATAAATTCAATATTTGCCCAGACTCTAGAGCATTTTTTATAACTTTTTGTGTATTTAAAAGCTTATCCTAGGAGGCGATGTACCTTTACAAGCTAGGCATACAAGATCCCAATAAAAGAAGAAAATGTTTACAATGATGATGAACAATAATCACACAAGATACTTAAGCAAGTTTTGTATCTAACAGGATACATCTTACATTTAAAGTGAATTAAAGGGACATAAACATCATCTGAACTGAAAAAAAGTATATATGTTTATTTGCATTTACACAAGCATGCATGATTCCGTAGACTGAGAGGCAACCATGATAGACTTTTTAACGCTTAGGGACCATTTCCCCAGAAATAAGAGGATCTTTTAGTCCTAGAGTTCACATTGACTATTGGTGAGTGTATATTATTTAAATATGGAATAACGTATTTTAAAGAAAAAGAGGTCACTGTGTTGTTCTGTGTTCCATGACATAAAGGCACAAAGCTGCCATTCAATGGCTTTCATATTCTTTTTATGGCTGTACATTAAGTGGCCTATTTATCATGCTGTGTAGAAGAGCTGCAACAAAATACAACACACAGCAACCACCTATCACTGTGTAATACTGTGTAAAAAGACAGTGTACTTATCAAGCTGTGTATTGATTTTCAGTGACCTCTGCAGTTTGAAAATGCTATGGGATGGCATTCGTCCATCATGTTTTTTACCACCTTTTTTTCTTGCTGCTTACATTTTCCCATTGACTTAATGGATTACCCAATGTCTGAAGTAAAACAGCAGCTTCAAATCCGGCGTGATTTAAAACACACACCTTGATACACTATTGTTTTTACACAACGTTTTACACCATTTTCTGGTGTTAATTATTTTACACAATATGATATATAGGCCCCTAATATTCTATAATACACAAGCTCCAGCCTTCTAGAGCTCAGATCCCTCTAGATACTAACCTAGAGGGATTTAAAAAGATCTAGAAAGAAGAGATCACTCATCTCCAGAGTTATGATCAGAATTACATAAGCCCTTTCAACTGAGTATTTTGAATAGTAATAAGAATTGACACTTGCCTTATATTTATAAGAGTAAGGGAAAAGGGAAAAATATTAGTCCTGTCATGGAAATAATTACAAAACGGAAATCTTGGGAAATTGCTGCTTACTGGTATGACACCAACATGCAGAAAAGTGATTTATCCTCTTTAGATCTGAGAGTAAAGGCAAGGGAACAGTCCCATGAGACAAGAGTCAATATACTGTTTCCTAATGTATGCTTACAGAGGTTTAGCTGTCTACTGTCTGTCATTTGAACTTTTGATCTACAACTAAGAAAATGAGTACTTGTGATGCCATTTCACTTTGGCAAGGATCCTGTTTCTGTGTGTTCTCTGTCCTGTTCTATATCCTGTTACATATGCAGAAAAGTATACACAATAGGGTCTCTGCAAACTATACTGTAAGGTTCCTCACTTCACTGAATTTCACAACTTTGAAAATTAATTCACAGATTAACAGATTATAAAGGACCTGTTACCGTCACTGGTAAAAATATTGTGTAACACCCTCTTGGAGACCACCCTGGTGCCAAGGTTGTACATTCTTACCAAACACCAGTGCAGATCCTGAGTCCCCTTTGCAAGGTGAAAGGGTACTGGGAAATTCTTCTCCTGGCAGTGCCTCCACCTAATGGGATCCGGGAATTCACCTGCGGGTGGCCCCATTAGGAAAACATTCAACACACACTTAATTGTGTTACAAATATAACTTTATAAAAATTTAAAGGGAAAGTAAACCTGCATTTACATCATACATAAATGACCCACTCCCCTGGGAACCTGTGGCAGTCCAAATCCTGGCCCTCCGTACCAGGCAAAGCCCCTCAACTCCTTTGGCAGACAAAGAGTCTCAGTCCCTTTTCCCCAAAGAGCACATTTGTCCCCAGGTAATAAATAATACCTTAATAAATAATGAATACCTTTCCCACTGGACAAGATATTGGCTCCCACGTGGCAGGCACACAAACAGCCTGTATAACAAACAGGAGATGCGCTGGATCCTTATTGTTTTTCTACCCTCCCTTAGGCACAACTCACCCTTGGGATTCACACAGATGGGTAGGCTCCTCCCGAGCTTCCACAGCGATAAGTCCTTTTATCCAAGCACATGCAGCTTGTTTTATCTTCAGGGTATTGATCCCAGCACTGTCTATAGCACGAGCACTCCGATATCCTTCTCTGCAGAACTACAGCTCCCAGCACTCTCCATAGCGCGAGCACAAAGATGTCCAGCAAAGATGTTCAGCAAAACTTCAAATCTGCATGGTTCAGCTTTCCAGGCTTTTTGAGTACCCTGCATTAGCCTGCAGGGCTATTGAACTTCCTTTTAGCCCCTTACATCTTTTCATGAGTTCTGGTCACCTTCCTCCATGAAAGTGAAAGTAGGAATCCAGTGTGAGCACATGGGAATCTCCTATTTATACCAAAGTGGGGCAGCAGTGACGCTTTGTGACACCCTCCGGTATCTGCTAGCATGCTGCACAAGAACATGGCTCAGCCCCTCCCGAAACCCTAGGAGACCCTGTACCTCACATCAGGGGATTTCCACACCATGTGGTTCAGACCGTAATGGAATTAACCCTACAGGTTCCAACATTTGTATTTACTTTGAAAGCTGCAATACAGTTTAGGGCCCTTTGATGACAGTTTTGTCGCCCTTGCATAATCTCCTCCAGCATAAACAACAAAATGTCCAAAATTACCCTCCTACCAACATTAATGCAAATTGTTAGTTGTGAAGAAAATGCATTCCATAGGAACCCAAAGTTACCATGCAAGGCTAATTTGGCTACTACAAAAGGGTGTGTATGTTATTTTTCCAAACGACAATTTACAATAATGCTGGTCGAATGATAACTTTGGACGTTTTCTTGTTGTGCTTACTGCCATGTCTGCCATTACACTTACAGAAAATCTGTTGTCTAGCAATAAGGCTGCCATTCATTCATTCATTCATTCGAGCGTTAGCTGTGTATAGAGTACAGTGATTTTATTTACTCTGTAGAATGCTTTAACTTATCTGAATAAACAGCTCTAGAAGCTCTCTCTGTTTGTTTAGGATAGCAGCTGCCATATTAGCTTGGTGTGCCATCACTTCCTGCCTGAATCTCTTCCTGCTCACTCATAGCTCTGGGCTCGGATTACAGCAGGGAGGGGAGGAGGGAGGGGGAGAGGGAGAGAGGAACAAACTGAGCATGCTCAAGCCCGAGCCCTGGAGGTTTATGCTGAAAACAGGAAGTCTGATACAGAAGCCCACGTGTACACAATAGAAGGAAAGAAATGCTGTGTTTCTTTTGACAGAGGACTCAGAGCAGCATTACTTTGAGGGTTTACATATGTACTGTATTCATATAGACCTTTCTGATAAAGCTTACTTAATTTTAGCCTTTCCTTCTCCTTTAAGTGTAAATACATTAGGGTCAGATACCATTTGACCACGCTTCTTTGGGATAAAACACTTCTTTGGGATAAAACTTTTCCCATATGTAATAGGGCTGTTGGTGCCAAGTAATATTTTATTTTTGTTTATAGGTGCTAGATAAACAGGCCTGATATTTAAAAGCATATTTTAAATATATTGTGTTACTGGACCTTTAACATTTTATAATGCATTTTAATTATGCTGTTTTGATTTATTTCATGTATTTTGCTAATAGGTAGGGCAGGCTGTAGAAACTGCAGAAAAACCTTTGTCCTAAAATCCCTGGAAAATGCCAGTGCTACACAGGCTCCAAACTAAATGCAGCCCTCTAAGCACTCTTCTCTCTCCCTTCTAGTTAAATTAGAGTAGCATAAGCAATAGTTGTGTGGGCCTGTGTGTGTCCGTATATACAAATAAAAAAAAGCTATGAATTTACCTTTACCTTCAGGACCTTTATGTTTGCAATCAAAATCTGCATTGCAACAGGCGCAATTATTTAAATTATTTTCTTGTGTTGTTTGTCGCATGTGAAAATTTCATTAACTCGAGCCAGGAGAGAGACTGAATAAGCAAATACAGAGAATTTTTTATAAATATCCTAAATGGCTCTTGCACCTGATCCTGCAGCCTCTCAAATAATTACAAATGCCTGTAGAGCTGCTGAGTTCTAAAATACCACACAGTGAGACTTTGTGTCCCAGCTTATATAAGATTATTTCTGCAAGTCACGAATACTTGAAATTGAACCGTGACAAAAGTTAGAGCTTTGGCTTAACTATAATATAATTTTATTGAAAGCTACAAAATCCAATGGAACATATAGAAACATTGCAATATAAGGATCACATGATTCTGACATATGGATTGGGAAATTGCTCAGTAATGAGCCCCTCAAACTGCATAGAATAATAATGTCCCTCTTATAGTATATAGCCAAATCTTTCTCATCTGATTGATGGACTGGAGGGCCAACTTTAAATTTAAGGTTGCTCAGAGTATATAGATAAGGGTCCCCCTGCAGAGGTTTTAGAGAATGTTCTCCTGTATAAGGTAGAAAACAATGAACCACTTCCTCTTTGGCTGATGTGAGATCAAGGGGAACCAGGGAACCTAAGGCTTGCCAGTTCGGTGAAGTACCATAGGGAGCCACTAGTTAGGGGAGATAGTGAAAGGCTAGATTTGTAGGTGGTGAGAGTTAGTGATAGACCATTTCGTTGAGCATTTGAGGCTCTAACGAGGAGTAAGGAAGCATCAGTGTCTGGCTGTCCCTCACCAGACAGAAACCCAGAGAAAGGGGGGACTAAGTTAAGTAGAGTTTAGTATCTCTAGACAAGGCTGACCCCTGTGCCCAGAGTTTGTACAATATAGAGCCCCTGACCTAAGAAGAAAGGCAGGCAGGTAGACAACAGGTGTGCCCAGCAGCCTGGAAACCCTCTAAATTACTATTAGAGAATTTACACTGGTGATTGTGAATAAAGTTGTTCCTGTGGTCATTTGCAAGACCATGTGGACCCCACTATGATTTAACTATAAGTCCCCTCAGTATGTGACGGTGGAGAAATAATTTGACATTACAGGATCATACATGTAAGTATACTTTTATTATAGACTTTAATTACTAATTGAAACTCATGGTCATGCTTTAATAATTTATCCAGGTTCATCGAAGGTAAAATTCACTGGGCCAATTTGTTAGCTACCACCAATGAATCTAATTACTAACTTGGGACCCACCATCATTTTCCCCATATATCCCTTGCACCAGTGCATGTGCAGTAAACTTGGAAATGTTACTATACTACTGCGCTTGCATCTAGCCTTGGCCAGTTCCAGGGATTATTGGAAAATACTATATTGTGCATGCATAGCACAAGGGATCCCTGGGAAAATGAAAAAACATTATGTTGTCCTACCGAGATGGGTACACCATGCCAATGTTTTTATTATAACCCTAGAGTCTCAGGACAGTAATCAGATTCACTGGGAAGGGGGGTTACAAAACAAATTGATGCCCCCTTAGTGATTGTCCTTTAATATACATCTGATATAGGCTTTCATCATCTGAACTGCCCTATGCAACTGAAAGCTTCTGATCAGGACAAAATAGACCTACTATGCTTATTTTGCTTAAATACCCTCCAAAAAATTCTAAGGTAGGCTGAACGTTTTGACTGGCATTAACAAAGGGCACTAGAGGGCCCTTCTTACTGAGAGAAAATACAGAGACTGTTTACAGTATTATGAGGGAATGTATGCTCTGTCCAGTAAACAACTGTAAGCAATAAGCAGTTAGTTTGTTTGCGCTCTTAGAATAAGGCTAGTAAAAATCTGATTGATTAATGTAAGTCACAGAACTGGGACAAACTTTCCCTTGTTGCTAAATGGCCTTATTATTTTCTAAAAAAACAGTCCGTAATGTAGATCAGGTTTTATCTGCTTATGCTTAACTAGGGGCACCTATAAAGCCAGATTTGTCAGAGAGGCTTATTACATTTTATGGTTTAGTAATTTCAGCCTGCAATGTGCTTTGCATTAGCTCTGTGTTTATTTGTTTTCATACTGCAGTTTGATTGATGGAGCTTTGTATGTGATGCTTCTTAAAACATCTCACCAATGAAATGCTTGGCAATTTGCTTTGCCATCATAAAATAGGTGCTTATATAAGATGCAACAAAGTGGCTTTGAGGGTGTGTAGTTATTGCTAGGCTTCAGTGAATAAAGCCAACACACCTCAAACATTAAATGACTATGGAGAACATCCATCAAGCTTGTTTTTTTTTAACAACCATATGAAAACGAATACATCAAGCTAACAGAATAAACAGAGCCTGACAAATCCAGTGCAGCTTAACTCCTTCAAATCACATCATCTATTCTTAAGGCAGAATGAAGCTTTGATCTCAGCCAGTCCCACAAGCACAGTGTGGTATAGTCTGCTTTCACTCCAGAGTATTTACATATGTGTTTGTTACACACCATTGCATATGAAAGATCATTTACACTTTGTGTTTTCCAAGACACACGTGACACATGTTTCCATTGATTGTATTTATCACTGCTAATTTGACTTCATATGAAAAAATAAACAACCTCCCAAAAAGCTTCAGAGTTTCTCCTTAAAGGGGCTTTTTGGGAAGTTGGTATTAAAATTAAAATTGACTTTACCTACTGAGTTTGAACAATTTCATTTATGCTGTAAATTCACAGAACCCATTATCAGCCTCACAATTGATAGTCCTTTAAACATCCAAAAGCAATTCATTTAGACAATATTCCTTTTTCAATTCGCTATTATAGAGAGGACACCATTTCCAGGATTCATGGCAGGTTGGAAATGCAAAGGAAGTATAGTAGATAGTATTATGACCAAAGTATTCTTGGACATAGGAGTGGGACCACTAGCTGTAAGTCTGGCTCATATCATAAGGCTAAGGAGCTTCACAGATACTGGGGTTTGCCAAATATACTTTTGGGCTCCTGTGCATTCAGCAGCAGCACCAGATCTAACCCCATTTTGGATACCAGAAGAACACAATAGTGACGGTGGTAGATTAGTGTAATCAAAATCCAGTCCAAGGGTCAGGTTGCAGATTTGTCACCAGCTTGGGTGACAACTACTGTTGGATGTAGTCCTTTACAGGGGTTTTGATTCCAAGGTGCACTGGAAGTGATTTGTCAAGTAAATTCAATACCCAACATAACCTTGTTTAGACCAAGTCTCTATGTAAAGTTGACCATGTGCAGCGACCATGATTTTTGGAATTGACCCAAGTTCTAATTGAATCAAGAGGCCACTGGACCCTAAGTTTGTTCCTTTAAAGGAATTGTTCAGTGTAAAAATAAAAACTGGGTAAATAGATAGGCTGTGCAAAATAAAAAATGTTTCTAATATAGTTAGTTAGCCAAAAATGCAATGTATAAAGGCTGGAGTGATTTGATGTATAACATGTCAGTCAGAACACTACTTCCTGCTTTTCAGCTCTCTTTGTTTACACTGACTGGTTACCCTGGTTACCAGGCAGTAGGGATGTCGCGGACTGTTCGCCGGCGAACTTGTTCGCGCGAACATCGACCGTTCGCGTCCGCCGAATGTTCGCGAACGTAACGCAACGTTCGCCAATTTGGGTTCGCCTTAGCTGGCGCTTTTTTTTGCCATTTCTCCCCCAGACCAGCAGATACATGGCAGCCAATCAGGAAGCTCTCCCTCCTGGACCACCCCCACACCCCCTGGACCACTCCCCTTCCATATATAAACTGAAGCCCTGCAGCGTTTTTTCATTCTGCCTGTGTGTGCTTGGAAGAGCTAGTGTAGGGAGAGAGCTGTTAGTGATTTGAGGGACAGTTGATAGTAACTTTGCTGGCTAGTAATCTACTTGATACTGCTCTGTATTGTAGGGACAGAACTCTGCAGGGATTTGAGGGACATTTTAGGTTAGGTAGCTTTGCTGGCTAGTAATCTACCTTCTACTGCAGTGCTCTGTATGTAGCTGCTGTGGGCAGCTGTCTGTCCTGCTGCTGATCTCTCATCTGCATCTGTTCTTCAAACCACTGCCACCTAGCTGTGTGAGCTTTTTCACATTCTGTCTAAATATCAATAATAATACCGTCTCCAGAAACACCACCTGAGTGACGTAGTGTGATTTCTGCCCTTTAAAGCACAAAACGCAGCGCTGTGTCAACAATGGATTTTTTAGAAACATATTTGCCCTTGATCCCCCTCTGGCATGCCACTGTCCAGGTCGTTGCACCCTTTAAACAACTTTAAAATCATTTTTCTGGCCAGAAATGTCTTTTCTAGCTTTTAAAATTCGCCTTCCCATTGAAGTCTATGGGGTTCGCAACGTTCGCGAACCGTTCGCATTTTGGTCCGGACGTTCGCGAACATGTTCGAGAACATTTTTTCCGACGTTCGCTACATCCCTACCAGGCAGTAACCAATCAGAGACTTGAGGGGGGGCCACATGGGTCATATCTGTTGCTATTGAATCTGAGCTGAATGCTGAGGGTCAATTACAAACTCACTGAACAGAAATGTACCATGTGGCCCCCCTTCAAGTCGCTGACTAGCTCAGAGTTATAGAGCTGAAAAGCAGGAAGTTGGATTCTGGCTGTTTTATTAGACATCTGTTCACTCCAGCCGTTATATATTACATTTTTGGCTAACTAACTATATTAGAAACATTTTTTATTTTGCACAACCTATCTATTTACCCCGTTTTTATTTTCACACTGAACTATTCCTTTAAGGATCAGACAATGTGCTGTATGTTATACTTTTCTAAGGCCAGACACACAGAATCACTTTTGCCTTTAGGATTCATATCTTTGTTTATGTAGCATGGTATTTCAGAGTATGCCAGTACTAGGGTCCCAAGTTCAATCCTGACATGGGCACAATCTGCACTGAGTTGGTTCGATCCTTTTCATACATTAATTTCCACACTCGAAAAACAAACCATGGATGTAGTAGTCCGATTCAAAGCTCTGCAAGGGCAAGAACTGATATGAATAATGAAAAATATTTGTAAACCACTGTGTCAAATGTGCCAGCATTGTATAAAGGAAAATTTACTGTATAATAATAATTGTTTTGTGTTTTAAATATCAGAAATTGATTTGCTTTCTAAGGGCAGGGTCATACTATGACAGCCTTAAATAAACTGCAGAGATTAATTATAAATTATTGTAATATTGTCCTTAACAGTTTTCGAAAGTATAATACAAATCTAAACATACTGAAGTGTCCTGAATAGACTGTGAGTTGGTGCTGACACGATTCTCTTTCTCAGCACCAATTAATTGTCCCAGATGTTTGTAGTCATGTGTGATGTGTCAGAAGGGTTATACAAGAAGGAGAATGGCACTCACACGGCTGTGGGTGTATGAATAGGGTGGACAACCCTAGTTGATTTTAGAAATCCTGAGGCCAATAAAAGTGTGTGGGTGAAGGTTCCCAAATGATCTGTCCAACATTAATGCTCATCTCATTGTTTCCCAAACACGTCTGACAAGACAGATTGACCTTACTCCCCAGAGCAAGACCCATTATCTGAGGAAAGCAGAGTGTTTTCTATTAACTGAGAAGTGTCAATATAAAAACTGAAAATATCAGTGGAAATATGTTGTCTGCTTCATCCTATAAAGACCATTACATTTAATTTGAAAGTAAGTTATTATTTAACCACAAATGAATGAGCTTTTGTTTATGGCAGTACCAAAATAGTTCAGTTAAATAAACATGTTATCTAGAAACTAATTAATCCCCTTCTCGGCATAATTAGTACAAAGCTCCTCAAGAAGGTCACATTCATTAATCCTTAATTTGCCATTCTGCTAAAGAGGTAGGATCAGTCAGACAGACAGACAAGCTGTGTATTAGAGTTGATGCATGGCTAAATGGAGATAAAAGATCAACTGTGAGGATTTCCCAGAGTGCTTGAGTATGTGAAAAAGTAATGCTAGAGTCCTTAGGCTCCTAAAGTATGTTTTAAAGAATGAACCAAGAAAAATACCTGATACAAGGTACATGTATGTCAAATTCAGGGGCCTCCATCTGTTTCTGGCTATACCCCCAGCATGCTTTCCATTAAAGGAACAGTAACACCAAAACATGTAAATATTTTAATTCATTTTAATTAATAAATGGGACCAGTTATGCAGGTATAGGACCAGTTATTCAGAATGCTAGGGACCCAAGGTTTTCTGGATCTTTATACATTGTCTACTAAAAAGTCATTTAAACATTAAGGGGGAGGTTTACCTTTAAGTTAACGTTTAGTTTGTTATAGAATGGCTAATTCTAAGCAACTTTTCAAGTGGTCTTCATTTTTTCTGTTTTACAGTTTTTAAATTATTTTCCTTCTTTTGACTCTTTCCAGATTTCAAATGGGGGGTCACTAACCCCATCTAAAAACAAATCCTCTATAAGGCTACACATGTATCGTTATTACTACTTTTTACTACTCATCTTCCTGTTCATATTCCAATCTCTTATTCAAATCAATTCAAGGTTGCTAGGGTAATTTGGACCCTAACAAAAACATTGCCAAAATAGCAATCCTGAGAGCTAGTGAATAAAAAGCTAAATAACTTGGAAACCACACACATAATAAAAAATGTAAACCCAATTGTAGTTTGCATAAGAATATCAGTCTCCAGATCATACTAAAAGTTAATTTAAAGGTAAACAACCCAATAAGATTGTTTTGCCTCCAATAAGAATTAATTATATCTTTGTTGAACTAAATTACAAGGTATTGTTTTATTATCACAAGAAAAAATAAATTAATTAAAAAAAATGTTGATTAAGATGGAGTGTATGGGAGATGGCTTTTTCTGTAATTCTGAACTTTCTGTATAATAGGTTTCTGGATAACAGATCCGTTATGTATATTGGAATTAGTAGCCCTTTAAAAGCCAAGGAAAGCAAGATTCACTGGGTATACCAATATGTTAGGCAGCTTCCCAGTGAATCCAATCATTTTTCCTCGACCACTGATCCTTTTAGGAAAAAAAATGCCTGGACGTATTCAAACACAACAATGTGTCACCATTTTACTTAAATTTCACAAGTATCCTTAGCACCAAAAATTATACTCTACTGTGCACATTCAAGGGATGTCTGGGTTAGTTTTTTCACTGGACATGGGCATTGTTTTCTGAAAAGGAGCACTGGCCCAGGGAAAAAAACAGTTATTGGATTCAATTGGGGTGTCCGATCTTCTACCCTATCCATTATTTTGCCAAAAAATATAACAGAGTCTGTGATTAATCATCCAAGATTAAATCCATTCTGCTTTGAATTTTCACCAGCCTTTTTCTGAAAGATGCCTCTTTAGCCTTCATCAATATGAGTATTGTAGGGCTGATGTTCAGATGAAATGGAAGTCTATTTGCCATTCTCCAGTGAACTAGATCCAGTTTTTTGAATAGTGAAAAGCAAAGTAACATAAAGTGAATGTAGACAGATGTATTGATGAAAAAAAAAGATATTGCAAACAAATCATATAATTTCACATAGTTTCTAAAACCAAAAGCTCAAGAAGCAACTGGCCAATATATTGGTCAATATTTTGTAATTTTTGCTGATTTTAGAAAAATTGCTTAACTGTAAATCTAAAATCCCGCAGGCACTCAGTTCCAACAGCATAGCCCATTCTGTGATTCTATTAGATAGCAGTCAGTCTGTTCAAATAGACAATCTAGTCTTCTGATGCCTTTTATGACCATATGTTGGAAAATTGCTGGCATTAGAAATTATGTGGAGAAAACTTGCCTTCCCTTGAGATATAGCCATGGTTGAAGAGATTCTCCGACAGTGACCAACAACTAACTGATGAAGACAAAAAGGAACACCAAGAGCCCCAATAGTGTAATATGTTTTTACAAGGAGTAATGGTAGAGTAAACAAGTTAATACTCACAAACCAGGGTTACCGATAGGCAACCACTGTATAGGCAGGAGGGGAGATTATCCTGACCCCACTCAGGAATAAGACGTCGCTCTCTGTAGAAGAAGAAAAAGGGGATGATACCCCTCCACTCGCGGTGGACTCGATATAGTAGTAAAACAAAACAGAGGCGCCAAAAGGATAAAATTAGCTAAAAACACTTAAAAACCCAATGGGTAATTCAGAGGAGGTAGTAGTGGACTTACCTCCTCCAAGCCAACACCAACGAAAGTGGTAATTTTCAGTAATAGTTTATTCACAAAACAGTATTGCAACGCGTTTCGCAGGCATTTCCTGCTTCATCAGGCAATGTGGAACGGGAGCAAAAAAAACAGTGTCTTTGTATAAACACGCCAGGCGCCTCTAACAACTAACTGATAGCTTATAAATTATCTGACACAGGTATAATACCAGAACATCAAATTAAGGATGAGTGCATTGGCTTTTCAGTGCAGATAAACGGTGCTGGAGCAGGCGACAAATTTCTTGCAGGTTGAGATATAATAGTGTCTCCTATATATACCAATCAACAAGGAAGCATGTATTGATCACCAACAAACAGCTGATTGGTGGTTCTGGGTTATTATACCTGAGCTGACATTGCACCTTTTATTAAATTGTGTTCCTAGCTTTTAAAGACTCATACATTGTAACATAATAACATGCAAGGCACGGAATTTGCCCAGGTCTTTTATCCCATAGCAAATCAGATGTTTGTTTTTATACAGCTGACAAGTAAATGCCATCTGGTTTAATCACTAGTTGACACAATGTAATAAAAGGTGCAAAGTACTGCTCTAGGTGACTAAACCAGCAGCAAACTTTGCACCGTTTATTATATTTGGACCAAAGTTGTTGGGAATCAATGATGCCCCATCTACACAGACAGTTATTTAGCCTTCGGTCTTTCTTACCTTGTCACCTCTCATTTCTCTCTAGAAACCTATAACACACACAAAATTATTTTTCTTTATTGATTTATCTTCCTTCTTCGTTCAATGAAGATAAAGAGCTTAAAGGTGACTTATTTAGAGGGCATCTGCCTTTTCCTCGGGAAGTTACTGCATTTGATGGTTTTATTCATTTGAAGAAAACTTGCAGTGAACTTGCTATTTTGAATAAAATAGCAAGTTCACTGCTTGAACTAGATCCAGTTTTTTGAATAGTGAAAAGCAAAGTAACATAAAGTGAATGTAGACAGATGTATTGATGAAAAAAAAAGATATTGCAAACAAATCATATAATTTCACATAGTTTCTAAAACTAAAAGCTCAAGAAGCAACTGGCCAATATATTGGTCAATATTTTGTCATTTTTGCTGATTTTAGAAAAATTGCTTAACTGTAAATCTAAAATCCCGCAGGCACTCAGTTCCAACAGCATAGTCCATTCTGTGATTCTATTACATAGCAGTCAGTCTGTTCAAATAGACAATCTAGTCTTCTGATGCCTTTTATGACCATATGTTGGAAAATTGCTGGCATTAGAAATTATGTGGAGCAAACTTGCCTTCCCTTGAGATATAGCCATGGTTGAAGAGATTCTCCGACAGTGACCAACAACTAACTGATAGCTTAGTTTTATTATAAATTATCTGACACAGGTATAATACCAGAACATCAAATTAAGGATGAGTGCATTGGCTTTTCAGTGCAGATAAACGGTGCTGGAGCAGGCGTCAAATTTCTTGCAGGTTGAGATATATAGTGTCTCCTATATATACCAATCAACAAGGAAGCATGTATTGATCACCAGCAAACAGCTGATTGGTGGTTCTGGGTTATTATACCTGAGCTGACATTGCACCTTTTATTAAATTGTGTTCCTAGCTTTTGAAGACTCATACATTGTAACATAATAACATGCAAGGCACGGAATTTGCCCAGGTCTTATATCCCATAGCAAATCAGATGTTTGTTTTTATACAGCTGACAAGTAAATGCCATCTGGTTTAATCACTAGTTGACACAATGTAATAAAAGGTGCAAAGTACTGCTCTAGGTGACTAAATCAGCAGCAAACTTTGCACCGTTTATTATATTTGGACCAAAGTTGTTGGGAATCAATGATGCCCCATCTACACAGACAGTTATTTAGCCTTCGGTCTTTCTTCCCTTGTCACCTCTCATTTCTCTCTAGAAACCTATAACACACACAAAATTATTTTTCTTTATTGATTTATCTTCCTTCTTCATTCAATGAAGATAAAGAGCTTAAAGGTGACTTATTTAGAGGGCATCTGCCTTGAAGGAGCCTTTTCCTTGGGAAGTTACTGCATTTGATGGTTTTTATTCTTTTGAAGAAAACTTGCAGTGAACTTACTATTTTGAATAAAAACAGCATAAGCACATGTTAAAATTCTAGGAGCATCTGGCTAGATTGGCTTTTTCCATTTTCATGTTATATTTTTGAAATAAAACTGTCCTCGGCTGTGCGCCACTGTGCTAGTCTACCAGCAAATGTGTGCCTTTCTCTCTTTTTTATCTCATAGTCCAGGTAACTGTTATGTGAAATGATCTAAACAATTTCATTTCATCAACAGAAAAATATTAAAGGATATAAAACATAAAGGTGCATGAAAAAGAGGTATTGTAGCCCAAGATTAATTTGTTTGACTAAGAAGGACTGATCTTTACATATAGATTAATACATGGCATGTATTTATCATAAATGGTGAAAACCAATAAATAGACATTTCAGGTGATGTGCATCCTACAAGCCAAGATTTAGTGAAATATATTATGAAGTAATGGGATTGTGCACTGAAATAAGACTTGCACCTGGCCAGTAACCCATATCAACCAATCAGTGATTAGCTTTTTCAGCCAGTTGAACGTACAAGAAGAACAACCGACCAAAAAATATAATTGGTTGCTATGGGTGCAAATATGTTGATATATGAGATGTAGTATCAAGTAGGAAGTCTCCCATTTGTGCTTCTGATGTGCTACAGGGGTGATGATCTTTCTAGTACTTCACAAGGTTGATGATTTAGTACTGGTTGGTGAGGGGCTATGCCGTTTTTACTTAGTTAGTGAATAATTGAGATCAGACTTTCGATAAATTGCCCTATACTCTGGGTGATAAGGGATTATTTATCAAAATTCTAATTTGCATAATGTTAGAGGTTTTTTTCTACTTTGAATAAGCTCTCATTTTTAAAAAAAAAATCGCTCATTTATTAAAAAATCCAAATATAAAAAATTCGACGGAATAAAAATGTAAAAAAAAAAAAACAACTTGAACATCTAAAATTTGTATCATTTTCAATGGGTTGAAAAGTTAAAAAATAATGCTTTCCATTTACCATAGACCGCTCCCATTGTCATGATTTTACTTGTGAAGTTTTAAGAGTTTTTTTGGCTTAATAAATATAGTGCATTACAGTTTGTGAAAGCATTATTCGAATACAAGGTTTGACACTAAAAAATTGACTCAAAACTGTTAATTCAAACAGGATAAATCCCCTTAATTTTAGTCTTTAGAAAAAGTGCATCTGTTGTCTTCAGTTAGATTTTTAGGAAGACTGACTGATGAAGACATCTCTGCTTTATTTTTTTGATACAATTACAGGTAACATAGTAAGTAAGGTTGAAAAAAGACACATGTCCATCGAGGTATGAGACCTGTTATCCAGAATGCTTGAGACCTGGGGTTTGCCGGATAAGTTTTTCCATTTTTTGATCATACTTTAACAGCTTAGTTACCATCAAGTACAACATGCTGTTTTTTTATTAATACGAATTTTTTTATAAGAGAAAAGGGAAATAATTTTTTAAAATTTGAAATTATTTGACTTAAATGGAGTCTATTGATGGCCTTCCCATAATTAGGAGCTTTCTGGATAATGTGTTTCCAGATAACAGATCCCATACCTGTATTAACTGCATAAGCTGGCTAAAAAATATTGAACAACGCTGATATTCCTGGAAATATCTAGGTCCTATGTATTATACACTCTTGTAGGAGGGGCTTGACTGGAACATTATGGGGCCACCACCAGAATAGACAGCAATGCCCAAAGGGCAGAGCCATCTTAAACAGAAATTTGTTTTTCGTTTGCTTAAAGTGTCAGCTCATGTCACACTTTGGCCAGTGGCAACAGAGAAATAGTTTGGATTGAGAATGCACCAGGACATTTGTACAACTCATACAAACTATATTCCATAATGAAAATTATTACAGTAATCCTCAGTGCATCTCCCTTAGAATGTTTTGCTTAAAGCTTCTATTTGCAAAGTGCAACCTTATAACACTACCCTACACATCATTAACCCAGACCATTGGCTGATATGTATGTATATCTTTATTTATACTGTGATACCTGACTTTTCAGCACCATACATTTTTACATTACAAACGGAAATTCGAGATTTGTTGCTCAACACAGTAACAGGGCTATTATTAAGGTGTTTGTTGTATTGTATGTGCTACAGTGATGTGCACATTCTGTAATGCTTTTGTTTGCAAGCTTTCGGAGCACACAGGCCCCTTCGTCTGTATTTTGCCTGAGGAAGGGGCCTGTGTGCTCCGAAAGCTTGCAATTGTTACTTATTCAGTTAGCCAATAAAATGTATCACCTTTTTCTGCATTTTTTCAATGACTTACACGTTACAACATCTTAATTCTACATATATAGAAATTCTGTTTTATTGACTGAAAAGAACAAGAAAGGGATTCTTACTAAAGAAAATGAAGTGCTCTTAAAGATGTAAATCTTCTCAGTACCATGTAATCTGACAGTTTCCAGAAGACAAGAAATAAATCCCAAGGTAAACCAGAATGACAGTTTTTGAATGTAATACACTGGTCAGATTACAGTGCAATGTGTACTTATAACTCGAGGAGAGCAAAGGCCACCAATAACAATCTACAATGTAAACACGGATCTCCCTCTTCCCTTCCATCTTATAGGAAATCAGGGTTTTGCTTCTTAATGGGCTCATGAGGTTTATGTTTTTCTGAGGACAACCACTGCCTGTTAATGGTATAAAGGATAGGTGAAAAAAACAGGAGTCTGCACTCCTACATGGAGCTTGTCAGCATGAAGCATAAACTGATTTACTGAGGTCTAATTTAATTTAATTCACTGCTGTTCTGGATACACATTCCTCATATGGCTTTGTTTGTTTAACCTCTTAGCTATTTTCATAATACTTAGGTTAATAATAATTTCAGTGAGAAAACACCGACTCTCAGCTCCCAGTACGCTATTTTCTTAAGGTTACACAAGACCTCCTTGTAATGTGTTAGAAAGAAGCCCTTTGATGCACAATAATCTTGAATACCGTCAACAGAAAAAAAAATAAGATTCATTCAGCAATCAACAATGGAGTCATTTACAGCCTTAATAGCACCTACATTTAATTTACAAACTTAATAATACCTCGGCCTGTCAGAGACTGTGAGTCTGTGTTTGGAAAGCAAATTTGGCAATGTCAGTTGCAGGTCATGGCATTGCTTTTTAAAGAAAGAATATACCTTAGAATAGCTTAAAATATATTTCGAATTAGGGATAGCCATCCTAATGCTTTTCCTTAAACGGGATGTAAACACAAAATTTACATTTCCCTTAATAAATGAATCATCCTATCATTCATTATAGATTTTCAAGTAACTTGAAAGTATAATTGCAATTAAAGCAGCATTTTTCTGTCCCATTCTTTCTCTTGAAAGAAGAAATGAACCTTGTATGCTTTGTCACAGCTAACCAGCTAGCTTCTGCTACATTATTATTATTAGTATTATTATTAGGGTTGTTGACCTATAAATTAACTTTTAGTACTCATTCATCTAGGGACCCATTCACTAAGTTCGAGTGAAGGAATAGAGGAAAAATAGTTAGAATTTCGAATGTTTTTTTGTCTACTTCGACCATCGAATTGGCTACTTCGACCTTCGACTACGACCTTCGACTTCGAATTGAACGATTCAAACTAAAAATCGTTCGAATATTCGACCATTCGATAATCGAAGTACTGTCTCTTAAAAATTTCTTCGACCCCCTAGTTTGCCACCTAAAATCTACTGAGGCCAATGTTAGCCTATGGGGAAGGTCCCCATAGGCTTTCCAAGTTTTTTCTGATCGAAGGATAATCCTTCGATCGATGGATTAAAATCCTTAGAATCGTTCGATACAACGGATTTAATCGATCGAACGAATTGCGGAAAATCCTTCGACTTCGATATTTGAAGTCGAAGGATTTTAATTCGCCAGACGAATATCGAGGGTTAATTAACCCTCGATATTCGACCCTTGATACATCTGCCCCTAATTGTTTGCGGACACCCCAGCCACTCCAGCTCCCGGTTACTTCTCAATTTAGTTTGCTCTGCTTGAGTTTCAGGTAGTTGGATTAACTTTTAGTATGCCATAGGTATTCTGCAGTCTTTCAGTTTTAGCTTTTTTTTTGTTCAACAGCTCTCTAGTTTTGAGTTTCATCAGCTGTGTGGTTGTTAGGGTCTTGGCACCCAAGCATGGATTTAAATAAGAGACTGAAAGATGAATAGGCCTGAATAAAAAGATAGGGAATAAAAAGATAGGGAATAAAAGGTAACATTAATCATACCAATTTAAGCTCACAGAGAGATAGTTCTTTTTAGCTTCTGTAGGGCCGGACCAAACCGACTGGGCACCCTAGGCAACCCAGTCGGCTAGCCCTGCCCCCCAGTGGGTGCATGTGCACACCATAACATTGGTGAGGGCAACGAAAGAGGAAACATAAGGGCAGGGGAGGGACAGAGGAGAGGAAAGTGGAGGGGAAGGACAGAGGGGAGGGACAGAGGGTGAGCAACAGGGGTAGATGAGAGCTGCAGACGGGAACGAATACGAACTAGGGGTAGGCCAAAAAATCTTGAAAAGGCACCTGCCAGCACCCCCACATTGTTGCACCCTAGGCAGGTGCCTCTTCTGCCCACCCCTAGTTCTGGCCCTGAGCTTCTGAGGGTCAGTGACCCCCCATCTGAAAAATGGAAATATGTGGATGAAGAAAGCAAACAATTTAAAAAAAAACTATAAAAATAAATAATGAAGACAATTGCTAGGAATGGACAAGTGATCTGATAACTCTAGAATGACATTTACAGTATCTCTGTATAAAGCTCAAAAATATTCTGCAGTCCTGCACATTAGGTTGTTTGAAATGTCAGAATAACCAGTCGAACTACTTTTAGTAGCAGTTCTATTTATAGATAATTTGGAACATATTGATTGTAATAAACATATATTTGAGAATTTATCAAAATTACTATATCTTATATTAGGTAATGTTCTATTTCTGGGTTTACATCTCAAGGCAGCCCGAGATCTTCTCTGAAACCAACTGTTACATCACTGCAGGATGCAAAGTATTTAATGTTAATAGTATATGTAGCATTTTGAACTCTGCGGTGCTCAGGCATAAAACAGCGGTGGTCGAAATGCTCCTATCAGTCATCACTTTCTATATGGGTAACACTTGCTAAGTAAAATGTGGCAGTGATGAACCACCACTGAGAATTGCTCACTTCAGTGCAATCCCCTTGTCCCAGCCATGTCTGCTTTAGGCAGTGGATTGGGATGTTTCAGCTGTTTTCTGTTTGAGCACAGCAGTCGTCTAAATGCCCCATATGCCATTGGCATTACAGTGAGATTAGAAATGTAGTATGGTTAAAAAAGAGAACTACGCAACTATTTTACATTACCTTATTTAAGAAACACAATAATTAGCACAATACAATTTGGAAATGTATTAAATAGTAAATACAGTACATACAGGTCTTCATAAGTGGAAACTTGATTGAATGAGATGAAACTGTAAAGGCAAAGGGAAACAATGCAGTTGTTTTGTATGAAATACTGCACTGATTTAGGTCACATGTATCATAAGAACATGTACATAATGTTATATGTTACATAACCAAAACAGCTAAGTCTTTGTGGATTATTTCAGAGAAAAATGAAGGCATTGTGTGTGATTGTTTTTAGGAGAATTTGTTATTTTCTTGTGTCTGTGTTTTTTTTTTTTTTGAACGTGCATAATATATGATGTGCGTCATAAAGTAAAACCTGATTAGAATAACAACACTCCTTCTCAGGTATGGACGCAGACTACATTATCCGCTAATAAGCCCATGGGGAAAAATTCACTTCTTACCTGTTTAACAAATCTTTTGAGCACTGATAAATTTAAATTCATGTGTCATGTCTAATTTACCAGTAATTCCACTACTAATGTGCTCTTTTACATTTCTGTCATAAAGCAGCATTTCAACCTATCTGCTGGACTTGGACTAGACTCATTTACTTCCTTGTGCTTTCTCTTGATCAGGGATTAACTAGAAACCAATAGACGCTGGTGCAAATTTGTGCTGGGTCTCATCAACCCCCTAACACATATACAGTATGTACCAATTGCCACCAGTTTATTTACAACAGCCCCTCTGTCCACACAAATCCTACATGTTAGATTGTGTATTTACCCCTTAAAAGAAAAATTCCATTTTTATTTATGGAGAGAGATCTATGGCTGCAGAACTCTCTATTGCAACAATCTTTTTAAGGATATGTACTAGAGAAAACTGAGTGATAAGGCACTGTTTGGCTTTGCTGTGTGATTCCCATGAACATTTTTGTGATTCTAACATTAGCCAAACTATTTAATAGCCGTGTATTCAGTGAGACGCTGCCCTATAAGGAAGATTTGGAGCTGCCACAAACAGTCTGAAAATATCTGCTATATAAATGACCTAAGATCTTCTTTTACTTATTGATTCATCCACTTACAAACTACAGGAATCCATTGTGAATGCAGCAGAAGTACACAAATAAATTCATAGCAACAAAACTATGTTGTTTGGGAGGCTGAAATGCGTCCATTTATTGATCTTTAAGAGGCAGCAAGTGTCCTGGTTTCTCAAATTCTCAACCTGTAGACGTTTAAATCTATATTTCTACATACCATATTTTGATATATTCTCCAACACCCTGGTCCAGCACTACCACCCAATCATCTTCAACCATCGACTTTACTGGAAATAGGAGGGGGGATATTCAAATGCAAATTGCATGACAGCACCCCCTTGGCATGCCTCTGTCTTATGATATATTGTTCCAATGAGGAATGAAACAGCAGAAAAAATTACATACATGAAGATGGGGTTTGTAGTGTGTTTCCAGCAAATCATATTAATTAATATAATGGTCTCTGGATTTTACAGTATAGTATTTCATCTCTTTTTGTTATGTAAAAGTGAAGAATTGTAACCGACACTAGCTAAACCCACTAATATCCTATTAATATAGAGAAAATCATCTGATATGCTATGGATCTGAAGCCAATCAGTACCAAGCAATGTTAAGTTATAACAAAAAAAAGGATGCACAGACTTTGAAGAGACTTTGGGCAGAAGTTTCCTAATTAATGTCTGAAGATTGTAGACTACTACATCAAGTCAGCAGGATTTAATAGGAGTTGATTACAATGTTTATTGTCCAACACGTGCACGGTAGAACCTGCGAGCAGCTGCCACCAGAACTTCAGGTCATTTCTCAAGCACACACTATAAAACACAGGGAGATAATGCTAGCATCCGAAATCCTGATATTGAATGGTGTGTTCATAAATCCTATTTTTGGGAAAAAAATAGAACAAATCCTACTATATTTTTGTTAGTTTGAATTTGAATAAAACTATGTGAGAATTCCCTAGTGATGTAGTTGGACCTGAGTGTTCTCATGCGGGTACTAGTAAGCTAATAAATTCATGTTTTGCAAAAATATAATTTTGCACTGTGTCATTTTACTAACTCAGTATAATCCTTCAATTCTCTCATGATCATGGAGAAGCAAATACAGAACAGTTAAAACAGGATTCCTAAGCACCATGCGCCAATCGGAACTTCCTAATTTTCAAATCTAGATGACCTGCATGCCTTCCCTAGTCTACTCCTTATGAATACAGAGCTGCCAAACACAGATGTTGCAGTAATTATTGGGAAACCCCAGGTCCATTCTTGCATGCAGGGGATCTGCTTCTTATGCTGGGGCAGGGTATATAGAACAAAAAGTATGGCTGCTTGCACCAGTTTTTTGCACCCTGCTTCAGCATTTATAAATCAATTCTTACATCTATATTAAATTGTTCAGTGCCCAATGATGGATTTAAAGGGGTTGTTCACTTTCCAACACTTTTTCCAGTTCAGTTAGTTTCAGATAGTTTAACTTTTAACAGGAACATTCAACTTTAAAAAAAAGGAAAGTCATTGAAAAAAAATCTCTTTATTACTAGTGAACAAACTGAAAACAACTCAACTGAAAAAAGTATTTGGAAGGTGAACAACCCCTTCAAAGTGTTTTTCCTTTAGGTTCCATTTGCTCATTAGCTTTAGTTTTCCAAAGACAAGCAATAGTTTTATTAACCTGCTTGTATGGTAAGAGTACCTTGAGGAACAGGATAACCCAGTAGAAACCCACAAAGACAGACATTAAGGGGGTTATTTACTAAAACTCGAATTTATCTCATCATGTTTTAAAACAAGCTTGACCAAACTCCCATCCATGATATTATCTATCAATAAAATAATTCGAAAACATCGAGTTGGGAAAAGACTTCTACATGACCTCGACAAGCTTAAGATGGCAGATTTTTGGATTCGGACTTTACCAGCTTTGGGGTATAATAAATCTAAAAAAAAATGAGTTTTGCCCAAAAAACCTCGGCCAGAAAAAAAATTGAGGTATAGTAAATAAATGTTATCATTAAAATCATCACTCTATTCCAAAATAATAAATTAGAATTCCCCCCAAAGTATGAATTAATACCAATTGAGCTGGACCTCCCATACAGATATCGGGACAGCCTAACAACCGGGCAATCACTGTCTTACACCTAGTTCAGTGCAATTCAAAAGGGAGGCAGAAGTAGCACTGCAGAGTATGAGCTTTTATGGGTATGAGCTGCCACAGGGAGAATGTTAAGCTATTCAAAATAGACACGTTATATTAAGAGGAAAAGGAAACCTTTTTCTTTCATTTATAGTAGCCGTAAGCTGTTTCATGTCACGTTTAGAAAAAGAAAACTCCTTTGTTTCCTTAGCTTCACTTTAACTGCAAATATCTTTTAGTTATACAATGTTTACCCATAACAAAAGCCAATAAAGGAGAAGAGACCAATAACTTCAATAGTTTATGATTAAAAAAAATATCCAAGTAGCATGCCTACTAAATATAAAATAGTGTTAATAGTATGATAACGTTTAGCCCTTGTACACATGCGTGTTTTGCATTCATCTGTTCTGGCACCTGGTTGCTTGGAAAACTGGAGCTTAGAATTCCCACAACTGCTGCCAACAGTCCCTTTTTCCAGGGAGAGAGAGACTTTTTCTCTGCGACCCTGAAAATGTTGCCAGTTGTGATAATTGCAAAACTTTAAAAATGTATTTCAGTGCTCATGTGACCAGAAACCAATTCTTAGTATTTGCTCTGTCAAATATATATTATATGGGACTATGGTGCAATTATTGTTGTATGTTACTATAAGTTAATTCTGTAATGGCACCTTTTTTTCTTTTAGCTGCTCTCTCTTTAAAATGAATTATCGACATCTCATGCAGCATCCTTTTGGGTCACCGAAATCTGCTGCTTTATGTGTCAATTATTTGCATCTGTGTTGCTAAATATGGCCCATTGGAGAGCAGGGGGTGTCAGACTTAATTAGTTCACACTGCAAAGGATGGAACAAAAATAGTCTGAGCTAATGCCAACGAAGGATAACACTTCTGATTTTAAAAATGCAGCATCAGAATTTAGACTCCGTTACTCTAAACCAAGCCTCAGGGATCATCATATACCTACAGTATATATAGGGACTTTGCAATGAAATAATTTATGCTACTTCAGTAAACATTTTACGTTACATTGACCTTCAATGCCTGTATTATAAGTGAGTGAGCCCCCAAACATAGTGAAATCATGAAGAAATATCATTGTGCCATTGTTTAAACAGCTCAGTAAGGAAATATCCAGTTAAAAAAGGTTTCTTTAGTCTAACTCCAAGGAGAATAATGAGAGTATTTTTAGTATGTAAGTATGTGCCACAAAAACGTTACAATTAGTGGTTATAAAACCATACATTCATGTTGAGTAATTATCTCCCCTGCCATTGAATATATTTTTAAACAGTCCAAATTACAGCTTCCAAAAGTATCATGGAGGGAGATCCATTCTTTTGAATTCAAAATCTATTATATGCTAGCTGCAGAGAAAATGATCCTTGGGGCATTGCACTGGTGAGCCAGGTCTGGCTTTGATTTATAACATGTGTCTGACATTAGTATAGGATGGCCATAACACACCAACTGCACCACAGGGAGAGTGTTGTCTCTGTAACACAAGCACCCCTACATTCTGGTATCTGTCAGGAAAGTATAGATGTGGCCTTGTTTCCCTGCTTTCAATTCAACCATTTAACTAAACAGAAATCACTATAACCTTATGTGTATGTGTTTTAGAGGACCAGAAAAAAATGGAGTACAATCCAGCAAAATGTAAGTAAGGGAAGTTAAATTAACATTAGCATCAAGCACTAAAATGAATCCGTTTTTCTTCTAACTAATGACAAATGGAATGATAAATGGATTTAAGCTGCAGTGAGCACACCATGACAGCTGTGAAAAAAAAAACAATCTTACATGAGACGTACGGCCTGTCAAAATGTGTGATTCTCAGATGTCTACCGGAGATCCAAAGAAAACAAAGTAACCAGAATTCTCTATTTCCAGAAGGTCCCTATACAAGATATACAACTAGTTAGTGGTTTAAACCTCTTTATTGTCTTGAAAAAAACATTTACAGATCACAACTAGTTTTAGCATAACCAGTACAAAGTTTAGTGTATAAGGGTAGCAACTGAAGAGTTAAATCTGGGAAAAGCACCCACAGAAATGCACTGAAATTGGCAGGACTGCAGAAAAAAAAACCTGCTCAACATTCACACAATGTGGAACAAGGTTTAAATATAGTGTTGCCTGTTATTAGAATATTGCTTTGGGCAGTAAAAGAGTGAATAATAAAAATATTCCTGGCAATGCTATGCATTATCCAAAAAGCTCCAAAATATGGGATATCCATCTGCCATGGGGTCCAATTTAAGCAAATAAAAGTCTATTATTTAAAATTATTTCTCTTCTCTCTGTAATAATGAAACAGTAGCTTGTACTTGATCTTAACTAAGCTGCATGAATCCATATTGGTGGCAAAACAATCCTATTGGTTTATTAATATGGAAAAGCAGACTTATGGTGATTAAACTGGAAAACCCCACTCATTACAGATAATAGATCCCATACCTGTAGTTGTAGAAATATCAGTTATCCCACAATACTGTTTTTTACTGTGGAAGCTCAGAAGAACATGGCTCATGAACCAACTTCACCAAGTGACAGAAAATTGCTAAATGCAATTTATACAATAAATAGCAGTCTCACTTAACAGCATAATAACACCTGCCTTCCTTTAGTGCAAATGTATTGCCAATACTAAGGCTATTTATGGAGTTAATGAGTCTGCTACTTGGCGGTAGCATATAGTGGACCATTAAGGTGTTGTTCTACAGCATAATACTCGGCGGCCATTTGATCAAGCCACAAAAAAAAAAGCGTGATGTTTTAAGGATTTATTATGGAATAAAACTGAGAATTTTAAATACAAAAATACTCCAGCTTAAACCTGTCGAAATCATGTAAAAGTCAATGGCATATGTCCCTTTTACAACTGGAAGATCTTTCTTTGATTTGGGGTTTTAGAGGTTTTCGGGTTTTTTGATGTCGGCTTTTGTCCAACAATACAAAAAAAAAATCGCAGTTTAGTGCAGCCTTTACCATTCGTTCTTTTTCAGTTTGGATTTTTTAAATAAATTTCATGGCATCTATGGTTTTAGAGAAAATGAGTTTAGTCGTGGTTTGACAAACCTCTCTTTAATAAAAAGAGAGAATTTTCTCCCCCCCCCCATCTCAACAAGTTTCCAACAGTGTGTCATCTTAAAAATCAGTTTCATGTCATTTACCAAAGCCAAATACATTTTTTTATTCCACAAAAAATGTATTAGTCCGAAAAACGTGTTTGACAAGTCAAAATAGTTGTCCTGGGTGAAAAAAACTTTAGATTTTTTTTTTTAATAGATATTTTAATAGAAATGGCAGCAACATTCAGATATAGTGTTTTATGGCAGACAAGCACTTTTAGGAAAAAAACAAAACAAAGGAATACACCTTTCATGAAGAATTCAAGCGAATAAAAAACCAAATGCAAATAAGGGTGAGGAAGGACTAAAAAGAACCACACTCTGGGCACACAGAAACAACATTGGTAGGAAGGCCATAGAAAAGTATAGGAAGGCCATATCTCACTGATTCAATTTTAAAGTGATACTGACACTAAAAAATTAATTTTAGCATATGAATGTACATTAAATGTTACCTATAGGTCATGTTGATCATATTGCTGAGAGGTTTGTTTTTGTATATAATTGTTAGTTGAAGTTCCTAAGCCTGACTCTCTGACACTCTGACTTTGCCAACCTGACTGTCCCATCTCAGCCTGTTAGTTACAGTTTCTAATGCTAACGGACTCCTGCTGCACAAATATGGCAGCCCTCTCATACAGGAACATGGGGGATCAGACAGGTAATGTAAAAGCATCCTGCAAATACTTTATGGCAAAGTTAGAAGTAGCTTGCAAAGCCAATATTATAATAGATGTAAAAAAAAAGTTTAATTTCAGGTGTCAGTATCTCTTTAAGCAAATAATGATTGATGATGTTTTTTTTCCTTTGTTCTCCTTTGTTCTCTGTAATTTTTGTACTTGGTGGTAACTATGCTGCCTAAATTCATGTTGGTGGCAAAACCATCCTATTGGGTTTAATTCATATGGAGTGTGGTGATCCAAAAAATAGAAAAATCCCTTATCTGGGAAACTCATTCCGAATAATAGATACCGTATTATGTATTTCTTTTTTGTATAGGGCATAAGATAATATGTGGGTAGGGGTGTAAATTGTGCCATATATTGAATAGAATTCACTTCTACAAAACACTCAGGGGCAGATTTATCAAGGGTCGAAAGTGAATTTGAGGGAAATTTCGAAGTATAAAAATTCGAAGTAATTTTTTGGATACTTCGACCATTGAAAAGAATACTACGATTTCGACTTCGAATTTGATTAAAAATAAAATAGTTTGAATACTCATTCAATAATCAAAGTACTGTCTCATTAAAAAAAACTTCGACTTCAATACTTCGCCAAATTAAACCTGCCGAAGTGCTATGTTAGCCTATGGGGACCTTCTACAGCATCTTTCTAAGTTTTTTGAAGTCAAAGTAAAATTGTACAATCGTACGATAAAATCGTTCGATCAAACAATTTTACTTCGACCACAATGAATGCCCAAATTCTATGAAAATTCCATATTCTAATTCGAAGTATTTAAATTCGATGGTCGAATTTCGAAGTATTTCGACCCTTGGTAAATCTGCCCCTTATAATCTATGACAGGTAAGAAATAAATATTAAAATGAATCTCTTTCAGAAACAAACATTTTAAAGAGAATCAGTTAGAGTATATGATGGCACTGAATATTACATATAGGGTCCAAATCATTTGCTTTTTTTGAGCAATTCATTTCTTTTCAGAAACATATTCTGATGTTCTTTATTAAATCTTAACAATGTATTCTGCATTTTAGATTGTAGTATAGTGCTATAAGTTTCTTTTGCACTTCTATTGCTATTGTGCTATTGTGTTCAGATGCAATATCTGCTAATGATTCCCTCAGCAAATTTAAAGGTAAACATGGGAATCAGTAGATGTCAGGCCTGGGTATCTTATGCTTATATCAATTATAGGTAACGATTTACTGAGGACATGACCTGAAGAGGCAAATTTGTGAGATCATTAGGTCCAGCTGATTCCAATTAGCAGTCGGATAATAAACCTCCCAGTGCATATTCTTTTGCCGCATTTGAGACTATTTTTGACTGAAGCGAAGGGAGATATGCTCAGCTGTTTTTGGGAAAGGGTTAATAAGCACATGATTGGAAATTAAGCCATATTATGAAATCAGTCTCTACAGTTTAGGTCAACACATTTAATGGCCAAACCTCTGGCATTTAAAGGCAAAGCCTACAACATTCCTACAACCTACAACATTCAAGGGACAAACCCACAGCATTTCAGGTTCTCACCTTGCCTCATGGCTGGAGCGGCCCTGCCTTTTACTTTTTCTACCTTGAGGCACCATTTTGTGATGGTCGGTGAGCTCCCTCAGATATCACCTGACTAGAATCAATGCAGTTGATTAAGTGTGGGAGTTAAATACAGAGTTCTGTCCATCAATTGACTGATGTGACCAAACGTGTATGTGTGCCCTTGGTTCTGTTCGCTTGCACCATGAATCATATGGTCTCAGGTCAGCCCTTAGTACTTAAATGGCAATTTTCTATTTGGGATTACCCAATGGCACATACTACTAAAAAGTATATTATTATGAAAATGGTTTATTTAGAATGGATCAGGGTTTTACATATGAGCTGTTTTGTGCAATATCTTTCATAAAAACCTACATTATTTGGGGGTAAAGTTTTCCTTTAAACATACCCGTCAGCATTTACCAGGGCCTTAGAAGAAACACATATTTTATTATCTTTTATACAGAGATCATACCATTTTATAAAAAAAATATAAATACAAAATCATTTCAAAAATGATTTTACATTCTCAATTGAGTCATTCATTTCACTGCCATTGGCTACACCTTTGCCCATTTTGTATCTCAAAGCAGTAAACCAAGGACAGTGCTTTCAGCGCTCAGCAAAATGATGATTTTTTACTTATTGCCAATACATTTCGCAGAGCTATACAGGGATGATGCATCTTTCACATTAGTTCCTGCCGCAGTGGAGTTACAATCTAAGGTCCTTATCACACCATAGTCTATTTCATCAGGAGCCATTTAACCTTTCTTTATGTTTCTGGGATGTGGGAGGAGACTAGAGTGCCCAGAGGAAACCCATGCAAGCACTGGGAGAACATACACTTTGCATGAAGACTGGACTCAAACCTAGGACCCTAGTACCATCAAAATTAAATTGGCTTGACCTTTTATGCTCCAGACTCTCCTCTCTCCAGACAAAATACACACAGTCCTTTGCAGTTGGACTAGATAATGTTTACTTATATATGTATATACACTAAAATCAAAATGTGAGATTAGAAAAAGACTCTCTCTAACTTTCACTCACTGATAAATACACTTCTAAATATCCCACAGGAATGAACAGAAATTTTTTTGTGGTAAACTCGACATTTTGATATATCTGTCCCTAAGAGTTCAGAAGGGTCTTTGTGGGTGCTCCTGTATATTTTGATTCTTTAAACTTTTTTCCAGTTGATTTTTTTTTTTCCCCAAGGGAAATTCACATGGGATTCATTGAAATTGAGTCAACTTGCCAAGTTTATAATCTTTAAGGTAATCTATAAATGAAAATGTTAGCATTCAGTTCCTATTTGGAAGACATAATTAAACTTGGCAGTCACCCTTTAAGTAGGTTGTGTTTTATACATATATAGTGGAAAATAAAAGGATAAAAAGACTTCAGAGCAGCAGCTGCTAGAAGACAGTATAATCAGTTCTGACAAACACACTATTTACATGTTGTAACCTACCGACTTCCGCTTATAGTTGTTCAGTTCCTTCCTCAGCGAACTACTATGGGTGTTAGACGCACACCTCAACTTCTGCTGTATTCTCAGTCCTACTTTGTATCACCTGGTACAAGCAGTCTAATAAGACAGTGTGAATTTTATGTGAAATTTATTAAAGGGTTTAAAATGTATCAGGTAAAATATGAGCCCCCTCAGTATTTCTCATTGCATGTGACCTGGACTCTAAAGATACTCTATTGGTTATAAAAGGGCTATTTAATGCCATTGAACTTGGATTTGACTTTACCTCTCTTTCCTGGACTTTCATATTAAAGGGTCCCCTCCCTATCATCCCACCATCTCTGTCCCCCAACCACATTCACATTATAGATTTTAGTTTTTTATTATCTGTTGATCTAGTTTCTAATGTTAAAATAGATGTAGATCTATGCTGGAGCTGCTGGGAATGAAACTCACTAAATCCAAAGGTTCACTGGAACATGCTGTAGTGGAAAGATGTGACATTAAGGTAGGTGTATTTATATGGCAGTCACATCCACAATTTTGTTTTACTGGGTTCATTGAACTTTTATAAAGGGAAACGCATGTTTTGCACATGATACAAGTCAAAGTGATGTTTTATGGGTGAGCGATTTGTTTTAAAGGAGACAATTAAACAAGACTATTAACAGGAACTTGTCATCTGCAATTAAGATCAGCCCACAGAACAGGGTTCATGTTTTATAGGTGAGCCTTAGACACATACACCAAAAGAAATGGCTTAATAATTTAGTACCTGTTATCTGAAAAGTGGATGGAATCCAAAAGACTTCAGTGATCAGCGCTGTGTGTTTCCTTATGCATTGAATATTTAATGGTAGAGTTTAGATAATGATTTCAGACTGCATGCCCCATAGGGGCCGGACAGGGACCAATGTTAGTAATGTGCCATCTCTGACAAAGCACTGCATAAATATGTTTTCATTATGTCAATGAAGCTTAACTAATAAGTAAATCTCACCTAGCTTACTATTAGTCTAGGAAAGACTTTTTTTGCGTGGAATACATAATGGATATTAAAAAGTAAATATGGGGATGGTTCTATAAGACGCCTAACTAACACCAACAGATGCCCAACAGGAGAACAGATAGAAGGGGGTGTATGAAAATGTATGGCCAGGAAAGGGAAATTCAGGGAACCCAAATCTAGAGGATTCACAAGCTTTCCGCATAGTGAAACAAAACATACAGTAGATAGAGCACCTTGGGGCATTAGACAAATTTTTATTATTATTATTTTTATTATCATTATCCTTTATGAATTCAACAGGACTGCGGGTCATTTTAAGAGCCAGGAAAAAGTTTTGAGGGAGTCATGTGAAGCATCAAGGCCAACAACAGCTGCAACTGCCCTGTTTTGCTTCACAGATACACTTGCTAAATGGTGAAATGAATACATTACATTAAATGGAATTTTTATCTCACACTAAATGCCTTTAGGGGCAGAGACACGCTGCGATTCGGGGAGATTAGTCAACTAGCAACAAATCTCTTCTTCTTCGGGGCGACTAATCTTCCCGAACTTCCTCCCCTGCCTTCTCACCGGCAGGATTGCAATCTGAGCTCTTCGCTTTCCGAAGCGAGGAAACTTCGGACGACTTTGGAAAACAAAGTGCTTCAAGTGCCATTCCACCAGCGATTTTTATTCTAGCCAGTGGGAAGGCAGGGGAGGCAGTTCGGGGAGATTAGTCACCCCGAAGAAGAGGAGATTTGTCACCGGGCGACTAATCTCCCCGAATCTCAGCGTGTCTCTGCCCTAAGTTAATGGCAATTTTTTTCCTGCCAAAGTCAATGGGTGTTTTTTTCATGTTTTTTCTACCTGTGTTTTTCTCACGCCAAATACATTGGAGTCAATGGGTCTTTTTATTCCCTACTTATTCCCTACTTATGAACACACTAAAAGTGATTGCAGGTCAGTGAAAAACAAGTGTTGCTCATGACATGGTCTATTTAACTTATATAATTTGAATAGAAAAATCATTCAGGAAAATGGGTTCCCAAAATGCTGTGTGCAGAAGAGAATGCAAGTGCCAACTTTACTAACACCTGTGGTAAGACTTCAAAAGAATCCTGAAATTTTAATTCAGATGGAGAGAAAACACAATGATTTTCCACCCCATGAACATTTTTTAGGTTTAATTTTTTGGAAATGTTAAGACTTTTTTGTGAGCCACTATTAATACTGTGACGATACTGCACAATAACGGATGAGTGTTCTGCTAAAATGATTTTAAAAAAGCGTATGGAGAATTGGTCCCCTATAGGGTAAGGATAGAAATGATCCATAAATGATAAACATTTGTTAATAACTTTCATGTCACATCATATTATAGGCATTGCTTACTTCACTATGAAATCAGTTATTTGCCACTATATACAGTAAACGATGATCTCTCCCTAACCGTAATGCAGTGCCTAAACAGGGTTCATAGTGGGCCTCAAAACCTCACTAAATTGAGTTAAAATTAAAAATGTCTTTGGAGGCAGTAGCAAGATTTATTGTTTACCCTTGTCCCTACAAATATACACAAAAATGTACAGAAATGTTTTTTTTTCCAAAGAAAGATAGATTTTGCTACTGGAAGTGATATAGTGAATAAAGTACCCCCTCTTGTAAAATATAAGGATATTACAAGTTACCGAGAAGTTTCATGACCATATAAAAACACGAGGCCGAAGGCCGAGTGTTTTTATACAGGTCATGGAACTCCGAGGTAACTTCTAATATCCTCATATTTTGCAACTGGGGGTACTTTATTTATTATAATACACAAATTTAAGTGAGTCATGTGACAGAAATGACATCAGAACTCACCGTTTATAACTGATGACATCAGAACTCACCATTTATAAGGATATAATTTACAGGATATTCATGGCTTTTGTGTATTATATAGTGATATAAATAAGTCCTTTATTTGTTCAAAATAAGCACAATTCTACCAGGTTTTATATGGCAACATGAAGCCAAGTTAATACTGACACTCATCTGGCATTTGCCAGGTTAATCATTACTGTCTTGAGTTGCTGAGATCTTGCTTATAAAATCATCTTATCAGACAGCCGCGCAGCCAGTCCCATAAATGCGGAAGCACATTGACGGGAAGGGAATCAAGTTTTTCAATCCTTGCCATTGACGGACAATGATGCTGTAGCAGAGTTCTGTGCATCTGGAAGCATGCATAAAATGCACCAGTAATCACATAAGATGTGGTGTCTAGCTCTTTAATTGAATAAGATTTTCAGGAAGAAGGCTTCCTGCCATATTAGCCCTTCCAGGTTGCCATCTGCAGTCATGGGCAGTGAAGCAGCAAAAATGAGAAATCCTCTCAAGTATATTACTACACACAGCCAGTCGTAGCTGACACAGTAGCATGACAAATCCTCTGCAACTCTCAGTCAAAAACATGTTGACATTTATTAGTCTATATTTAATCTCATCAGGCACACTGCCCAATGGCATGACGACAATAATGCTTTTCTACCTGGAACATCTTCCCTCTCAGACTGCTGCGAGTGCTGTGTATTAATCGTCAGCTCAGACAGATTCTGCCGCCACCATTATGCATATTAAAGCTGAATTTATGACTAAAGATACTCTGAGGCATATGACATTGAGAATGCAGTGACCTGACCAGTCTGTCTATTTTCCGCCTGAAATTAAAATTATCCTTGACCTAAATTCATGCTCAGGATATACCTGTGTCAGCTCCCAGCAACCTACTGCTCGATGAGGAAAGATTTTACATCCACCTCCTGCATATCATATCATTGTTATTTGGTTTTAATATCTAATACTAAACCCCAATCGTGCCAGAGTCAAAGGAAGATCAAGAAGTGCTGAATGGAGAGTGGGCAGCGATGGAATGCTACAAGCAGTAGCAAACATTAAGGTGGCCAAGCACAGGCAGATAACAGTTGACAATTTGACTGTTCAAGACTGAGTTGGAAACGTATCACCCGATGTATAGGGTCCATGCGAGACCCTGCATGATTGGTATCTGAACAGAAATCTTGTCTACCAAGGACTGCACCATTATGTTGCCCCCTCTCATATGCCCCCATTATAATCTGATCATTGGCCTTGGGGCCAAATTATTAATTATAATCAGGGGCGCTCCTGGCCCCTCTGCTGCCTGAGGCAGCAGCAGTTGCTGCTGCCCCCCCCTCCCCCTGAAATTTGCTCTTAAAGTACCAGGAGCAGCATTTTTGCTGCCCCTGGTACCAAGTGGGGCGCTGCCACTTGAGGCGACAGCATCAACTCGCCTCATTGGCGAAGCACCCCTGATTATAATTGTATGGTGATCTAGCCAACCAAGCACATCGTACCATGCTTTACTTTACTAGGAAAAACATATAATAGCAGATACGGCATTTTTTGTCATTTTATATCCCCTTAAACATAGCATTTTACAAAATGGACATTCTCAATAGTGTTCTGGGAGTGCACTTAACATCTGGATCTGTGGACATGTAATAATCACTGGGTTAAAATCATGGTGGTTCATCTTTAAGTCAAATTTTATGTTATAGAATGGCCAATTCTATGCAACTTTTCAATTGAGTGTCATTTATTTTAAAATTATTTTTATTAAATTATTTTACTTCTTCTTCTGATCTTTCAAAGGGGAGGGGGTCACTGACTCCATCAAGACCAGGGTTCTGGCAAATGTCAGAGGGGCTGCTATAAGGTGCCATAGAAAGTCAGTATTTAGTGGCCTGGTGGGGGCTGATTGGGCCTCTGTTTTAATTCTCAGTCCAGACCTGGACCCCATCTAAAACAAATGCTCTGTAAGGCTACACGTGTATTGTTTTTGTTATTTTTTATTACTCTTCTTCTCAGGCCCTCTCCTATTCATATAGCAGGCGCTTATTTAATCAATGAATGGCGGCTAGGGTAATTTGGACCCTAGCACCCAGATTGAGGAAATTGCAGATTGGAGAGCTGCTGAATAAAAAGCTAAATAACTCAAAAAAACACAAATAAAAAAAATGAAAACCAATTGCAAATTGTCTCAGAATATCACACTCTACATCATATTAAAAGTTCATTTAAAGGTGAACAACCCCTTTAAGACAGTTTAGCTACACACCCCTTATCTAGTGATCTGACTGTACGACACTTTATCTAATCCTATATGTGTTACTCTTCTTTCGTCAGGTGTCCTTTAGTGTCAGATTTATCAAGGGTCGAATTTTCAAATTCTAATTTCAAGTTTATTTTAGTGTAATTCAACTAGGGGATAGTCCTAATTCGATTTTAGTTTGTAAAAAAAAAAATGAAATTTGAATTTCGAAAATTATCATGTACTGTCCCTTTAAGAATTCGAATTTGAGTATTCACCATCTAAAACCTGCCGAATTGGTGTTTTAGCCTATGGGGGACATCCTACAATAAATTTGGAGTCGTTTGGTGAAAATCTAATTTTTTTTGGAGAAAAAACTTGAATTGATTCTAGTTTGCAAGTCGATCCTATTCACCCGAATTTAAAAACTTAGATTTTTTTAATAAATTTCAATTGGTCTTTTTTTTTTTTGAATGATGTTAGTTTATGTTAGTATATTGGTTCATGGGTGTTAATGGGAGTTTTTATAAACTCTCATAAATTGGAAATTCGACCCTTGATAAATCTGGCCCCTAGTGTATTAGGATTAGATTGTTGGTTTGTGAGTAAGAATGCTGCACAGTCATTTGACTATTCTAGGAAAATTCTCTCAATATCGGTGCATTCCTAGCTAGTACTCCCTACTGTAGTAGCATTATACATACAGTATCTATGAAAATTATAATCAGTGCATAAATATTTTAGAGTAAGATGCCTGTGTTCAACATAAGCTCAATGCAAAAGGGCTTGTGAGAGTTCCAGTCCCTGAAAACTTTAAACTTCCTGTGAAATAATTTAGTCCCAGTATCTCTCTCATGTACTGAAGGCTGAGTTCTGCATAATGAGTATCTCCCCCCCACCCCCATGTTGCCTTTCTATAATACATGAAGAGAAAATAATTAGATTGAAAAATTAATTGGGAGTGAGATAGTGGGGATAAAACAGTACTTTCCTCCCACAATGATTCTCCAGATGGTAATTAATTATCACATTTAATTATATTATAATTTATGGAGGGGGGGGGAAACTGTTGTTAAACAAAGATGTAACTACACTTTGGCAAAACGAGCCATGGAAAATGAAAAAGAACATTCTTTGCCTACAGAGAGAGAAACAGAGAGTCCTACAACCATGTAACATTTGGTCAGTAGATGAGATACTGGCAGTTAAGTAAGTCCAAGTCAAGCATGCACATCAAGTGATAGCATTCCCCATCTAGGCAGCCAACACTTGGGATTAACACCTTGAAATCATTTAGATTGCTGATAGTGCTTAAAGACCATCACATGGCTTCATGACCTTGGAAAAGTAGGGCTGTGACCTTAATCCCACACTAGACTACAAAGTAAGAGGGACTGTTCACCTGAAAAATCAATTCTGACTTGATGACGGGTGTCAAGGGCATCCTACTAACTTCCCCCAGAGCTCAAGTAAAGGCTTTAATGACTGGGATTCATACTCTTAATATCATGACTCTTCTATTTCTTTTCATATTAAATTATTCATTTATTTCTTCCAATATTTGATCTAGCCAGCATACTTTTATTCACATTCTCCCTTTGTGTCTGTGCTTTTCATTTATTTATTTTTTAATAATGAGTCCTTTTACTGGTATGAATTATTTGTTTATTTCCATGAGATTTGCTGAAGGACATTTCACCATCTTGAAACATCACAGACTACAGAATTCGAAAATATCAGAGTAGCCCTACCTTCTGGGATCATTTACTGTGTTTTCATGCTACTCGTAGAAATATTCCTTTATATTTTGCTTTTGCTTTGTTTCTATTAAAGCAGGATCATACCTTGTAATCTTCAGTTAAAATGGACTTTTCTTAGTTCTTTCGGTCAGGCTGCTGCCAGATGAAGTAAGTGCTTCAAGAAAAAGGATTTCAGGAGAATCTCGTCTGTATGTGGTCTAAGAATCCCTTATCCAGAAATCTGGTATACAAAAAACGTGTATATCTGAATTATGGAAGGGCAATTGCCCATAGATTTAATTTTAAGCAAATAATTGAAGTTGTTGTAATAATTGTCTTCTCCTCTGTAATGGTTCTTACTGACGAGCGGTTGAAGCTGCGCTCCCCTGCGTGCAGTTTTTTTGCATTCTGCCACAGGGGAGCGCAGGAATAGACGCATTAAGTTCTATGGGACTGTAATCACACAGGCGCATGTAGGCGCCGAGCGAAGGTTGAGACACAACATGCTGCATTTTTCCTGCATTCGGCGCCTACACGCGCCTGTGTGAGTACAGCCCCATTGAAAAAAACTTAATGCATCTATTCCTGCGCTCCCCTGTGGCTGAACGCAGAAAAACGGAACGCAGGGGAGCGCAGCTTCAAACGCTCGTCAGTAAGAGCCCTAATAATAAAACAGTTGCTTGTCCCTGAGGATAACTAAATTGCATTAATCCATATTGGTGGCAAAACAATGCTCAATGTTGTTAGTGGACTTAAGATATGGTGATCCAAATTACAGAAAAAAAATCTTTTTTCCAGAAATCCATAGGTCCCATGCATTCTGGATAACAGATCCCATACTTGTATATAGTTTATATTTTCCAAAGAACAACTTTTTAAAGCAAAATGCATTAATCTCGACCTATGTAGAACTTTTCTCTCCCAACCATTTTAATCCATTGGTCTAAACAAACAGCAAAAGAATCTATGATATATATATATATATATATATATATATATATATATATATATATATATATATATATATATTAGCAAAACAAATACCGCACTCAACAGGTTCATAGTGATCTTCCTAGGGGGAAAAAACTAAAGGTTAGATTTTTTTTAGGCAACAGGGTCACTTTAAAAGCTTTTGAATTATAAAAGCAGCTAAAATATGTCAGGAGTAAAAAGATGTAGGAAAACTGAATTCCCACCACATCCTTGCTCTGCAGTGTGCAATAACAAGACAAGGATATATTCAATGCAATTAACATGTGCTTTTACAACAGACACTGTGATTTATTGTCCATTATTTCAGCATACGTGACTTATTAGAGCTTGGATAATTCACTTAAATCTCTGTTTTTATAGGATCAATCTGCTCTTATTCTTGATTCTTAGAGTAATATATAATGCAGGAGACATGAACTTTATTCTTCTCTCTGCATAAATTATAGAAGTATATAGTGTCGGATAAATCCGACATATAGGGTAGAAATAAATATGTATATTTTATTCACATTTATTCACATTCACATATTTTATTCACAAGAAAGTTTTCTATATAAATGATTTTCTTGCATTCTGTTACTTGTTTGTCTATTTTTGAAATATGATTATAAAATCCCACTCATTAGGGGACTTTATGAATTGATACCATAAAGCAGGACACTAAAGAAAAATATTACTCAGACTTTCATTATTGTGTCACATTAGAGCTTAGTAAATGATTTGTCCTTGACTGCAATTTGCAACGGCTCCCCAGTGAGTATTTACATAAACATATGGAAGCTTGCTGTATGTACTTACCAAAAAACTGGCACTAAAAGAAATATTTAGAACCTGGGGTTTTTTTTAGAGGAAAATCATTATGAGTTTAATTCCATGCGAGATTTGATGAATGGTTATTGGCTTAGTAAGAGTATTTATTGGCACACGTCAGCCTTTTTCCTATCGGCTTTGATCCATTGCGGCATTAGTCCTCTTGATTAACACATCTGCATCACCAAAGTACTAAAAACCTAAATAAATATTTCCTTCAATGACAAATCTAAGCTGGAAATCATTTCATTTTTTTTTACCATAAATGTTTTTCAATTGGATGAAAAATAGTGAATTCGTATCTTAGAACCAGAACCTGATCCTGCTCTACTTGGTCAAAAAGCTAATTTCAGTTAAAAATAAATCTTGGAAAAAAAAATAATATCATGAATATTTTGAAGACGTTGTTCACCTTTAAATTAACTTTTAGTAGAGAGAGTGGTATTCTAAAACAATTTGTAATTGTTTTTTCATTTTTTTATTTGTGGTTTAAGTAATTTAATAATTGAATAATTTTATTCAGCAGCTCTGTGGTTTGCAATTTTAGCAATCTGGTTGCTAGGGTCCACATTACCCTAGCAACCATGCACTGATTTGAGTAAGAGACTTGAATATGAATAAGAGAGGGCCTGAATAGAAAGGTGAGTAATAAAAAGTAACAATAGATTTGTAGCCCTACAGAGCATTTGTTTTTAGATGGGGTCGATGACAATCATTTAAAAACTGGAAAGAGTCAGAAGAAGAAGGCAAATAATTCAAATCTATAAAAAAATGAAGACCAATTGAAAAGTTGCTTAGAAATAGCCCTTCTATAACTTGTTAAGAATTAACTGAAAGGTGAACCACCCCTTTCAGTATCTATGTTTGAGTGGTGCAAAATGCTCTGAAGAATTGATGCATATCCAGAAACAAATTATAAATAAAAGACAAAATTAATAATAATACAGTTATATAACTAGTCACATGACATAACTATCATCGCTAAATCATTTGTTTTTTTAGGAAAGCTACAAATAATAACAAATAATGTGCTAAATTGGTGGTATGAATGTAAGCAGAACTAAACAGGATAGTTTTAATATATATTTATTTATATTAAAGATATTTACATATAAATGTATTTATTCTAATTCTCTGGTACCTGGAGTAACAGATGGTTTCCTTGGTAACACAATGTCTTCTACTCAATTCAGTCTAAATATAATTCCCCAGATAGATCCACTGCCAAATTGTAGGTAGCGGGAATTTGAACCTTCTCTCCATTCAGACCAGCCAGTTAACAAGGTGCCAGAACAAGATGGATATCATTTACTGGAATTTTTTAAATACATTGCCTTTATCATTTGAAATCTTGCTTACAGAGAACCTTGTTTGCACAGAATTGCTGTCTCATTAGGCCGTGTAGTGGTTAATTAGTCCTGTGAACATGGTGGGCTCCAGGGGTCATACACTAGAGGAATTTCTGAAGGAAAGATTGTATATTATATATATATATTAAAGCACAGCTCTGAAATGTTTAGGTTACAGGGCGGCTTAGTGTGACCTTTACCAATATGGCATTTATTAACTGTGTCTAAAATATTTAGCTGCAAACATTTGTCTTCATTAACTGTTGCTGTATTTCTGCAAATTAAATCATATTATGGGAGGAGAAAAAAACAATTCAAAGAACTGACGAGCAGGCGTTGGAAGAAGCTTTGATTTTATTTTTTTTTTCTCTAAATCTTGCTTTGGAGAGCCGAGATGTCTTTGATCTAAGCACTTGTACACTGGAGCCCTGCGATATTTTCTTAGAATTAAATCAGTGATTGCATTCTTTAATTAGACTTAATGCTGTAAGTCATTTCATGACATTGTACAAATAGATACAATCCCAAATCCCCAAGTTTAGCAGCTATAACATAGCTTTGATGGCTTTCCTTTGGTGGTTGGGAGGTGGGCCAACACTGTTAAAAGCAATAAAAGATTTATAGATCAGAGGAATCCAGGGCAATTGCCTCAGAAGAAATATTAATGTGGTATACAACTACACACACTTAATAACAACAGTCTATTTTTTTTCTCCAGGTCAATGCAAAGCTGTTAACAGTATTCAAAGTGGATCTCTTCGAATAAAATAGCTTTTTAAAGTCATGGTGTTTGGTTTTCAACTAATCAGGTTGCTCCTTGGTGTTTAGAAGAGACACAATGTAATGTGCAACTACTATGAGCACATGGCACCTATGTTTCCATGAGAATTTGTTCTACAACAAGAGATAAAAAGCACTATTTGATACAGGATGCCCAAAAGCAGGCATAAGCATGTTTCAGGCTTCACCCACATGCCAAATCATTTGTGGTGCTTCCTGGTGTTTGAAATGGGATGCTATCCCCTGTAAACCTAAGGCATTTACATGACACACTGTATTTCCCTGTGCTGATTTCCTGGACATTGCACTGGATTGTTATTTTACCCATGATTAGGAAAGGAGGAGAGCACTGGTGAGTGCAAAGCATGTCCCTACCACCTGCTATAACATTTTACAGCCTGTGTCCACCTAATTTATCAGGAATATTTATGTAATATAATCTATTCTAATTTCAGTACACTTTGGTGGTTATTTATCAATATTTATCAAGGTCCAAATTTATCTCAATATCGGCTGATACAAACTCCGATCTAAGCCGATCGGGTTTTTAATGCTTATTTATTATTCCATTTTCCCGAAAATTACCTTTGCGGGAAAAGCTCAGATTTTCAAAATTTTTTAGTGAACTTTCCCCAAAAGCTCCGAAAACATTGTGAAATTGCCCAAAACCCCCGACACAACCAAAAATCAATGGGACTGTTCCCATTGACTTTTATGCAACCTCGACAAGTTTGAGATGCCATATTTTTACATTCAGGCTTTTTAACCCTCTGGGTTTAATAAATTCAAAAAAAAGCCTATTATAACACAAAAAATCACGAATTTTTCGGATTTCTGAGATTTTCGGGTATTCAGAGTTTAGTAAATAACCCCCTAAGTATATAAAGGTATATCACTATAGCTTAATATTTAGAGAACATCACTTCAGATGTTATTGGCGACCTATTATTTATAATAAACGGTCTGCCTCTGCCTAGCACACCCTTGTATATTGTGGATGTGATTATCCTGTTGCCAAAAATCTTTCAAACTTAGAATACCAATGAGTAGCAACCATTATTCTGTTGGGATATCTCCTATGCAGCGTACATCTCCTCATATAAAGAAATAAAAGGAGAAATTCATCTGTTTACACATATCTTTGGTCACTCTTACCTCAACATGTATTTTTCATTACTTTTCTTTGCAGCGCCTGCTGCATGGGCGCTAGAAAGAAATCTCTTCCCCCCTTACACCAGTCCGCCAGTGAGGTATTCAGTAAGAAGAATCAATAGAAACAGGGAAATTAGACCATATTGTAATGGGATTTACAGCAGCTTCATTAATTTGATTTGTCTCGTGAATTTCATGTTTCCGACCTGGCGCACCTGAGATTTACACAGTTATTGAAAAAATGGCAAAAATGGATAATGGAGATAAACACCTACAACAGTGAGCATGAAATAAATGATTAATTATTTAGAAGGAAAATAGCTTTAATTGTAAAGAAACTTTATAATTTATCTTCTCATTACGTATGAAGGTATCATTTACTGTATTTATTATGAGCACAGAGATAGAATGTCTGTGCACATAATAAGCTCTTCTTGCATGTAAATATTGACTCAGGATATTTCATTGTAAGCAATTATATTGCTTTTCTTGGGACCAAACATTAACTACAGGGATCAAACAGTCCATTTACAACAATCTTACACTGTTTACGCCTCTCTACAGGCTGTGTAGATTAATTTTACTTGTACCAAAGCTTTTCAAGGATCAGTATACTAGCTACTGGCTAGGATACTAAAAAGGCTGATTGTGTGTGTGTTTGTGTGTGTGTGTGTGTGTGTGTGTGTGTGTGTGTGTGTGTGTGTGTGTGTGTGTGTGTGTGTGTGTGTGTGTGTGTGTGTGTGGTGTGTGTGTTGTGTGTGTGTGTGTGTGTGTGTGTGTGTGTGTGTGTGATTTTAGTGCAAAAAAGATTTTGTATTAATGTGAGCTACAGGCTGTATTAGCTCACATTAATACAATATTTTTTTTGCACTAAAATCCCGGTGTTGCTGTTTTTTGGATACACTGTATGAATTTTTTACCATCCAACTGAAGCGGTGTGCCACCCCTTTGGGGGAAAAAAAAATTACAAAAAAAAATGGACAGCACTCACTTCTATTGCTCAAAACGTTGTATTAAATAGTAAAAAAGTAGGTTTTTAAAGTCCATCATAGGAAGTGACATCTTTTTCATTGTACTCCACCGAAGGGTTCCTGCCATGTATACAGAATAAAACACAAATAGCTTTGTATGTACCAATAGAGTTTTGCTACAATGTATAAACAAAATGCATGGACAGATACAAAGCCTAAAAATAGATACAAATTATAGTCTCTATTTAGCCCCAGTGGATGATGTGAATTCCACCTTTTCATCATCCCTCTGTTTTAAACTCAATTCACGGTCTCCTCTTTAGTGGGGGTACCATCTCCAGTACCATGAACCCGCAGTTGTTCAACAGTATGGCCCTTTTCCTTGAAATGTTGTGACAATGGTAATGCCGTGTTTCCCAATTTTATGGTTGATTTATGTTGGGAAATATGTGATTTGACTTTCTGAAAAGTTTCCCCAACATTCATCTTACCACATGGACACAGTATTGCATATACTACAAATTGGGATAGGCAAGTATGATATCCCTTTATTTAAATTGACTCTCCTGTCTCTGGATGTACAAAGGATTTCTCTTTTAGAACATGCTTACACTGTTTACAATCCAGACATGGATACATGCCATTATTCTGAGGTCCAAAAATGTACTTCTCAATGTCTTCTCTTTTTGCACTATAGATCTATTTAATTTGGACCCAATGGTTTTACCCCTTTTATATGATATTAGCAGAGGGGAAGCAAATTCTCCCACTGTATGACTTATGTAATATATGCATATTACATATTACATATTACACATTAATTAAAAGCCTATTAAATGCAAGAGGTCCTCTGCACTCAACCCATTATCAATATATTTAAGACATTAAGACATTTTGTGCAAACTGCTACTAAAAAATGCCTTACCCTTTAAACAAAACAGGGATTGTTTGTCCATATATTGCAATATATTTAAGCTAGCCAGCAACTTCAAATAAATATATTGCAATATATGGACAAACAATCCCTGTTTTGTTTAAAGGGTAAGGCATTTTTCAGTAGCAGTATGCACAAAATGTCTCTGTCTTAAATATATTGATAATGGGTTGAGTGCAGAGGACTCTTGTATTTGTCTATATGTATTTTGTGGTCACACCCTCATTGCACCCCCGCCTAAATGGTTAGTGGTGAGCACAATTTTTCCTTGTTTTAGTATATATATATATATATATATATATATATATATATATATATATATATCACGGTCCAATGAGTATCCGCACTCCAAGGCACACTATTGTAGCTTATCCAGCTGGGGTGCACGGTTAAGATATATATATCGAAATTTTCCAAAGAACCAGCACTCCCGTTTATAAAAAAATATTTGCTTTTATTTCTGTTGCATTCCAACGTTTCGGTCCCTGTGTTCTGTCCCCTTGAGAAAGGTCCCAACAGGGACCGAAACATTGGAATGCAACAGAAATAAAAGCAAATATTTTTTATATACGGGAGTGCTGGTTCTTTGGAAAATTTCGATATATATATATATATATATATATATATATATATATATATATATATATATCAACCAATAGAAAAACCAGCACTCCAGATCTGTGTTTCAATGCGCTTTGTCTTTATTTTACTTACATGCTGCATCCAACATTTTGGTCCCGCTTGGGGGATCCTTGATAAAGGTTCCATTATTATTTATTACAGCTATGGAGGAAGCAGACCCAATGGTATGGAACCCCCTGGGACTGCGGAGTCTATTTCCACTATAGTTATGCCACTGTATGTTGTAGTTAAATATTTAAAAAAATCCACTTGAAGAAGACAAGGCAGCAACTGAATGCCTGCCATTTTGCTTTTAACGTGACCTCTTATTGTAGATGTGGTTTAGATGTCATCTGTTTACAAATGAGGCAAATAAAGAACCGTCCCTTCAAATGTACTCTATACATACTATAGAAATGTATCAAGAAGTATTCCCAGAAAAGACTAAGAAGGGATGCCCAGGGAGTGAAAGATCTAAATGAGTATAGATAGATGTGTTAAACACAACAGAAAGATCAAGCAGAGTAATAAATAAGAAATAACCCTTTGGATGCCAATAATGCCTTTATGTACAAATGAACCAGCAGCCCAAAGTAGAGGGGATGTTGTTTCTATTCCTGTTTATAAAACAGCAGATACCAAAACTGGTATGGGACCCGTTATCCGGAAACCCATAATCCAGAAAGCTTTGAATTAGGGGCAGGCCATCTCTCATAATGTCCATTATAAGCAAATAATCTTATTTTTGTATTTCCTTTTCTCTGTAATAATAAAACAGCACCTTGTACCTGATGGTAACTCAGCTGCATTGTGGCACATCAATCCTACTATGCTTATTTAATGCTTAGATTATTTTAGCAGACATAAGGTATGGTGATCCAAATTACAGAAGATTCCTTATCCAGAAAAACCCATAGATACAATATCTGTACTTCACATAACCAGATCTTTGGCCTGGAAGCGTTAGTGTCCTGTATCTTACATATAATTGTGACTTCATTACAGTACCAGGTTATATTCCATATATGCAGACAGTTTGCAAAATGATTCAGAACATTGAAAATATTCACATTTTTAGGGTCGGACTGGTCCGACGCGACACCTGGAATAAACCTGATGGGCCCCAGCTCTCATGGGCCCCACCTGCCCAGACTCGCTCCCTGCGAATGTATAAAGCCAAAAGTAAAAAATGGCTGAATGTGTACACAGGGAGATTATGTGCAGAACTTGAGCAAATAAGAAGGAATAGGGAAAAGTGCTGAAATACAAGTGGAAAGGAAAAGAGGAGCGGTTTGTGGGTGTGATCAGCCTGGGTTGTCCTGCCCCCCCCATCAAGGGCTCGTTAACAATTGAGTTCTGAAAACGAGTGTTGCATTGTGGGTAAAACATGGAGAACTATACCTATATGTTGCAATTTGTAATCTTTTAGTAAATAGTAATTGTACTCTTACACATGCTACTTTATCTTATTGGCATAATTTTTTAATAAAAAATGGTGTGCTTGCATGCTACCACAAAGGTACTTTTCTCTTATGTACACTCATTACATCTTGCACGAAGCATCAATGCGTCTGTTTAACCTTCTCTGATGAATAGTGCTCAACTGAGCGCAAGTGCAAATGACATGGTGCGCAGCCACAGATGCAAGGGAACCCAGGGAGTAACACCTGCCTCAGTCTTGGGATGTCCTTAGGCACTCATTCACCATACCTCTTCCTAGATGGCATTTTTCAATATTGACAGGGGGAATTTGGTGTGCAGGGACTCCCCAACAGTTCTGATATTACATAGAAGCTTAATAAACATTTCAGTTTATTTGATCACTTATATTATATTAAATAAGATGTAGCTCAAGGGCTGCCACAGTGGCCTGTGTCAATTGATGCATCAAACTTGAGCCCCAAGAATCAGATGGACACATTGTTTTGATGCTTTGGAAGTGACACTTGTAGGATGCTGAATTGTGTGTTAAAAAAAAGTGCCCAAAAAAGTGAATGACCCTTCTGAGCATGCACACTGCCCAGAACATAGCAAGGTTTCCAGGAAACAATATAGCACAGTAGCACACTATATTTCTGCATGTCTGTAAATATCATTAAACTGGGCAAATATAATTTCCCAGTGAACAAAAGGCAGTGGGCAGTGAAGAAAGCAAAATTCCTGTATGCGGTTCACATACATTGCACTGCAGTTCTTAGCAAGACCCTGCACCCTTCGGGACTGGAAGCTGGATATGATACACTACATGCTGCCAGCCCCTATTGTTTTCATTTAATACTCAGCGAACACAAGCCATTCATTACACAACTAGAAATTTCATATTGTTCTCACAGCTAATATTCGCTCAAGAAGTGAGCAGCAACAGGCTCTGACAGACAGATGAAGCTGTATTATACTTTTCTGCCCTAGAAAATCAAGTGGGGATATTTCATACCATGGTTTTTTCTCATTGGTTCATATTTTGCCAGTATGATAAGCGTTTTTAGTGACACTCTCAAATAGAAGAACATATTTCCCTTCCTAAAAATAGATAAAATAAGTTTTCAGCATCTAGCAGAAATGATATCCTCCAAACTGGCAAAATTGGCTAAATTGCATCCAGGCTTGCTGAAAAACACATATTTTAACGTATTTTTGGAAGGTGAACTCATTACTAATTTTGAAATTTATACAAGAAAATTGGGACTTTTGGAGTGTTTAGAGCTCATTACTAGTTGCTTTGCATTCTAATGCCATAAAAACAATAGTTTGTACTGTTGTACAAGTTGCAGGATATTCAAAATATTTAATACCCTAGTGGGTCAAGAAAGGCAGCTCTATCTCTCCTTATATTTAGCTCTCCAATTCTCCTATTGCCTTTTCCCATTGTCTCTTATTTGCACTTTTCTACCCATTTTACACGCACACTAATATGTGTTGGGAAGACTAATCACCCCAGTCACAGTGCAAATACTACACATTCCTACCAGAAGACAACAAACATGTCTGCCATTGGGCAGTGGTAGGTCCATTCAGAAACAAATATATATAGTACAGGTATGAGACCTGTCATCCACAGTGCTTCAAATCTGGGGCTTTCCGGATAAGGAATTGTTCCATAATTTGGATCTCAAGTCTACAAAAAATCATTTAAATAAACCCAATAGGCTGGTTTTGCATCCAATAAGGACTAATTATACCTTAGTTGGAATTAAGTACAAGGTACTGTTTTATTATTACGTAGAAAAAGGAAATATTTTTAGAATGATAATTATTTCTTTACAATTGATTCTATGGGAGATGGCATTTATATAATACGGAGCTTTCTGGATAATGTGTATCCATTGTCAGTTGGATGTAGGATCTGCAAACCAAAAAAGTCACAGCAGCAGGCAGATCTGGGTGCAAGATGTGCACCCGGACCCCCTGTCAGTTCCCTCTCCTAAGGAATCGAGCACCAGCACCTTCACCTTAAAAATTCTCTCTGCCCTGCCGCCTGAGATATCATGTTGCGGACCCAAGTGCGATCACACCCTTCCCCCCACACCCCACTATCTGTCTGTATAATAGTACCCATCCCTCTGTACTCTGAGCACTGGAAATTCTATTGATAATAATCCAACCCCTAGGGAGATGGTAATTATTAAGAAGGCAGTATTAGTATATTTCCTTTTTAAAAAACAGTACTAAATAAATTGCTCATAAATTCCACTGTTTAGAGTAAAATTGCTTTTACTGCATCATTGAAGAAGTGTACATTGTTTGAATGTTGTTTGCTGCATATACTTCATATATCAGTGGTCATTAGGGCCAAACTGTCCTCAGATGACATTTGTCCTCCCAGTCACCACTCTCCTTCTGGCTGTCAGGTTATCCTTGTCACTCAAAGGGATGACAAGCCCTTCCTGCTCTTTAAATGGAACATGATCACGGTATTTTATTTCAGCTGTGGTTTTTAGATAAAAAATAGAAGGAGAAGAAGAAGAAAAAATCCTTTCCTTTGAAATAACCCCTGGAGGCACTGTCATAATTCCATCCTGACAAAACCTGGATTACAACTTTATAGCACTTCTGTCTACTCTCAACTTCCCTTATTAGAGCATTAGACTCAGTTCTGTTCTGCCTTTAAAGTGTTCTGTAGCATAAGAGCAACGACGAGGCTGAGCAGCTACTTCCCAAAACTTTTCTTCCTTATTATTGAGTTTCAGCCTTGTGTTGGGAAGGCACAGGAGACAGGTGCTTTTGTCAGGTGAACATTCAAAGGGCAGCCTGAGAGAACGCGTTTCACATAGCCCCTTGTTCAGAGGAACATTTCCAGATCAGCAATCTTCTGCCGTCCTTTGTTCGGGTTTCACCAAAGACAGGCTATATAATTACAACTACTAAAAAGAGATAAGAGCAGAAATACTAGACTGTCACTGTGTACAGGAGCTCACCCACTATAACACTGTAGCTCTTTATAATCTTGATGAAAAATTAAAGTGGAACTCCAGATTTTGCAGATAATTGGATACTTCACTACAAGACTGGAATACAAAGTGAAGATCTTGAATGGGACTTAATGTAAAAAAAAAAAAAATCCTGTGCTTTTATACAATCTGAAATACCCAGGCAAAAGTACTATATTCTATCAATTAAATAAAGATGAAAGTTTGAATATCATCAATTTTCATCTACTGTTAAGTTTCTCTGCTGCATGCCTACTGTTTGTAACACTAAGGGGGTTATTTACTAAACTCAGAATGCAGAAAATCCCAAAAATATGTGTGTTTTTTTAGTATAAAATCGGAATTTTAAAAAAACACAAATTTTTCTAAATTTATTATACCCCGAGGATGGAATAAGTCTAAAAGGCATCTCAGACCTGCCGAGGTTGCATATAAGTCAATGGGAGAAGTCCCAAAGATTTTTTTAACTGCACTGAGTTTCCTGGAGTTTTCAGGGTTTTCGGGTGGAAATTCGGGGGAAAAAACTTTTTTTCTCGAAAACAAAATTTTCGGGAAGTGTATTGATAAATATGGAGAAAAAATCTGTACAAATTTGGTCAGAGTTTTTTTCAGATAATATTGAGATAAATTGCCTTTTCTATTTTGTACTTTAAAATTGTCTTAAAGAGCCAGTATACACAATGGTGTAACTAGATATTACTAGGCCCCACAGCAAGTAATTTTTCAGGCCCCCAAAACGTATTACAGTTTCAATATTTATTGAAACTGTATATAAATTAGGGCCTCGTGGGGCCCCTATAGCTCCTGGGCCCCCCTGCAGCCACAGGGTCTGCTTCCTCTGTAGTTACGCTCCGGAGTATACACCTTTGTTCAACATGCGTTTAACGAATATGGCTTGCCTTTGTTTTAGATAGTGGGTAAGTTACTCTATGTTTGGCCCTTGCGAGGCATAGGATTTGATTAACACTGCATAATGGACTGATTCTTACAATAGAGGGTGAACGGGTTAATTATGCTTTTTTTTTTTTTAAAAAAACAATTTTGGGGAAAAAATCCTGCATTAAGAATAAAAAATCAGAGTTAAATATGGCCAAATGCTCAATGCTTCTTAAATCAGCCCAAGTGTTCCATAGAATAAAACACTCATTGAACAGCCAAAATAGAAATAAAATTGGGAAGCATAAAAATAAGGAAGCACATGGGCTTTTCTAAAGTGTAAATAGACAATTTCACCATATTTAAACTCTTAGAAAGTGTCAGGGTTAAATATGAAAAGTTTATGTTATATTGTGCCTTTATTTTTCCATGTGGAAGGGGTTGATGGTAAAAGTAGTTTTTATTGATACACAAGGTACATGTTTGAATAAAATATCTGCAGAGCAGGGCTGATTTACTTTTAGCTGTTCCCACAGTTATACTGTATTTTGAGTAGAGATGTTCAAAGACACAGCAACTAGAAATGAGTGAAGCTGCCCCGTTCTGTTTAGCCAAAAAAATTGCGAAGCGGCAAAAAATTTGCAAAACTTTTTTGACACACAACTATTTTTTTGACAAGCCTCAATTTTTGTAGCAAACTACATTAGAACCTATGGGTGTTTTTTTTCTTTATTCCAATATTTTTATTGTTTACAATAGTTGTAAGATACAATAATAAACATTGTGTTATTGTCTGATACATTATGACCTTACAATAAAGTTTTATAGTTTCCATTACATACTTTGCTTATTAGTCAATTATAACATGACATTCCAATCAACAATCTTAATCTAAACCATCATTTATAATTATGTCTATGTAACATTTCTAACATAACTGGTCGACAGAACCTAATACTTAGCACTGTAATAATTCCTTAGACTAGGGGGGTATCTTAATAGGGTAAGTACCTAAATACTTAAGAGCGCTGTTGGACTGTCAGTCCCATACCTATATTCCAACCAGGGGTCCAAACCTGTAAAAAATTTTGATGGGAATCCATTAGAATACTGGACATTTTTTTCCTGAACAATAATCCAATCTAACTTAGTTTTGGTAGCGTCAAAGGGAATTGGTTTTGTTTCCATGCTTTTGCGATAGTCTTCTTCGCAGCAGTCATTATTGAGTGAAATAGTTGAAATTGGCTATAAGTAAATGTGTCTGGTTTTCTACATAAGAGAGCAGTACTTGGGTGTTTAGGGATTGAAACATTAAAGATTGAAAAATCATATTATATATCCTGGTCCAATATCTTTGGATTATTGGACATTGCCTCCAAACATGATACATTTTTTGAGTCCCTTTGTGACTACAGTCTCTAAAGCATCTATCGTTTGCTGTAGGTATGAATTGAGATATACGGGCTGGGACCAGGTACCACCTAAATAAGACCTTATAGTTAGCTTCTAGTGATGAAATGTTCCTAGAAGATCTTCTCACATTATTCCATATAAGTTCCCAGTCCTCAAGACTCATTGTGGTCCATATCCTTTTGCCATGATTGTACATAAGAAATTTGTTGGCTGTCAGCTATTTTAAAAAAATTACTGTACAGGATTGAAATAACTTTTTGAGCTTTGGGAGCTTTACAGCACCAAGATTTAAAAAAGGTTTGGGTTCGATTTGTTCCTTTAGAGGAATCCCATAATGCTTGGACGTAGTGTAGTATTTGGCACATTCTAAACCTTTTGCTTTGTGGGATCTTATATTTATCTATCAATTCCTGGGGAGTTTATGGGCCTGATAATGAAAGCAATTGTCCAGTTCTCAGGATGTTCTGTTCGATCCACCACTGAAAAGGTAAACGGAGTTGGCCTGGAGGAAACATGTGATTACCCAATAATGGGGCAGCCGGTAACATTGGCGATTTGAGGCTAAATCGGTCACACACAGGGTCCCATATTTTCAATGTATGATGTAAACAGACACTAACTATTTTGGGTCTAGATGGGTGTGTTTTTCATGGTTGATGTGGAAGGAGAGGGGAAGGATAAAATGATGTGTGTTTGTCATGCGTCCTTTTTGGTCACACAGTTTTTTTTTGTAGCTCTTCATTTTTGTCGCACAAAGGAAGCCACTGGCAAAACGCGGATGTTCACGGCAAATCAGTTAATGCCGAAATTTTTCACTCGTCAGTAATGGCACCTGCCTCACTTCATTATGTTTATTATGGAGTTCTGTCCCCACTCCATACACAAACCTTTTCATGTTTTGTCCTTTGCTCCACATATTCTTCACATCTCTGTACAGATATAATATACAGATACATTGTACAGATATATTTAAACTTGGATGTGTTCTACAAACATTTTGCAATAGAGGAAAATGAGCAGCACTTCTAATTCCATGAACACTTATTGATAACAACATATGGAATGTCATGCCAAATATATCTGGTGAAATACATGTTTAATGTTTTATATATGAGCCATAAGAACATTCGTTATAATTCCCCTTAAGGGTTTGTTTATGCTTGTGATGAGAGGATACATTTAAAGCAGATAATTGATTGAGATTTGCAAAATCCCATTTTCTGTCTGAAGAGACTCTTATCTTCCTCTTTAATTTGCATCAGTAATTGCAGATATTATATGGGTTGCATGCATGGAACTCTCAAAAGCTTGTATGAAAGATCTGCTGTAACAATGCAGCTTTAAGAACAAATTATAGGGTCCTTTCAGCAATTTTAGAATTAACGCCAATGCTGATAACTGAGAAGGTTAATACCGTTTTAAAGGTTTATTGTATAAAAGGTATAACGAATTGTCTTTGTAATTTAAGTCAGCTTTATATTGGCCCCATATGTGCAGACCTGTCAGTCAATATGATTTTAATCAAACTGCCTGATTTTTGCTTTGCACACCACTCTTGTTTTATTTGCTTTAAGATGAGGGTGTCCCTCTTGTTTTACCATTGTTTTTGCATTCACCTTTTGCTTTAGTTCAAAATAACAACACAATTGTTTGGCCAGGTTTGATAATTAGGTCAACCAAAAATTTGCATGATCACCCCACCCTGTGATCTACTTCTTTAACTACTGGTTATCTGTTCCTCTGAACCCAATTACATTTTACCCATGCCTATGTACAATTCCTCTTGCAGTGGAGTAGAATGCCTTCCTTTATTTATATTTTCTATCTGCAGTTCCTTCAACACAATAGGAAATTGGTGGCAACGGTCCCTTGGTCAACACATTTATGGGACAATCAAGCTCCATTGCTGCTCTTTCCTGCCATAGACCTAGGAAGCAAAAGATTAGACAGTGAGGCTCACTTGGCAGTGTATGGTCAAACAGGATGATGTCCGTAATTATATCATTAAGTCCTAGGGGAGAAAACTGTTTCAGGTTACAACTAATTTGAAAAACTGCAGTAAAAAGCAGCAATCAACCTTTGGTATCTTCTCAGAATGGATGGTAGTGTATTGCTTATGACATCAGAGGAAACAGAGACAAATATGCAAGGTTGCCAAGTCCTTTTTTTTTTTTTTACTTTACTACATTAGACAATTAACTTATGCTTTTATGGCAATTTAACCTTATAATACCACTCATTTATCTGAAAAAGAACAAGACTCTGTAACCACCGATACCATTCTTTATACGATAGAAACAGCAGGACTTGTAGATGATTTGCTTTAGGTTTCCAATCGCAACGAGGTAGAGCTTTTTTCGTATAATTTTTTTTCTCTCCTTAAGATAAATGTACTTTGTGTAAATTCACAGGGATCAGTACTATAATATAAATAAATACAATTACATTTAAGATTAAGTACTAATTGTTAAGGAACAGGGAAAAAAAATAGGTCCCCCCTTCCAACACAGCTCTCAATTAACTTGTATAGGATTAATACAGCCATATGTTTTTGAAAGTATAATTCAAATTCAGTAATTTTAGTGCAAAAAAATGTTGAATTTAAACATTGAGTATACTGTCTTTACACAGTGTCAAGTGTAGTAAAGTGATGTGCTTCTTATGTGTAATGTAGCCTGTGTAATTGTTATTAAATGCACATATATATTATTACAGGTATGGGATCCTTATCCAGAAAGCTCCAAATTACAGAAAGGCCATCTCCCTTAGGGGTAAATTTATCAAAGAGTGAAGTTCTGCCACTAGAGTGAAATTCCGCAGCTCTCAATTAATTTCTATGGGATTTTGAAAGGCGTATTTATCAATGGGTGAAAGTGAAAGTTCACCCTTTGATAAATACGCCTATAAAAATCCCATAAAAATGAATGGAGAGTGGCGGAATTTCACTCTAGTGGCGGAACTTCACTATTAACTTCACTCTTTGATAAATACACCCCATATACTCCATTTTATTCAGAATATTAATGATTTCCTTTTTCTATGCAGTAATGGAACAGTGCCTTAGACTTCTTCCAAATTAATATATAATTAATCCTTATTAGAAACAAGACCAGCCTGTGTTTATTTAATGTTTACTTGATTTTCCTAGGATGAAGATCGATATTATGGATATATCTGTTATCCAGAAAACCCCCAGGTACTGAGCATTCTGTATAACAGGTCCTATACCCATGTAAAAAATTAATTTTACAAATTACAACATAAAGATTAGCAAATAACTAATGAACAAGAGAAGCTAACTCTTATCTACTTCATTCCATTTATTTATCTTGCAAAATCATATATGTTTCACTGAATACAGAATACTGAAATATTATAAACTGTTAGCAGAAATCATAAGTAAAGACTCCTGAAGGACCCACCATGTGTGATTGTTGTTTTATTTTCCACAAAACACAACACAAATTAGTAATTTTATTTGCTGTTAATTTTCTATATAAGATATGTATTCAAATAAATCCACACTGAAACATGAATGATAATCCAATACCCACTGATGTGGAAGGAAATAATATTTAAACATATAAAGTATGTGTGTTGTTTGACAGCATTGTAAAATATCTCTACACTATTTTAAAACATTTGGGATTTTTTTCAATAATAATTTGTAAGATGCATGCATGGGAGGTACAGTATCCAGGTTGATTGCACACTTGTAACAGTTATTAGATATATCTATTTGAAGGCTAGAAGGAACTATGCTAACTAGAATACTGCAGGAAGATAAGTAGACCATAAGCCTGTCCTAAACCGACTTACAACCCTATTGCATGATCTCCTACTGTCTTGTATACATATTCTAAAGAAGTAAATAATGAAAGTGAACGGTTGCACTAGGTCTAGTAACCCATAGCAACCAAAGCAGGTAGCATTTACTCTTTATCTGTTTCAAAGAAGATATTTAACATTAGACCCTAAATATTGAGGAAGTGAGGAGGAACGGTTTGGGAGAAAAGAGGAAGAAGGCAAAACAATCCTATTAGGTTTAATTAATGTTTAAATGATTTATTAGTAGACAAGGTATGGAGATCCAAATTTCAGAAAGATCCCTTATCTGGAAACCCCAGGTCCCAAGTATTCTGGAGAACAGGTCGCATATGACCATCTTGCAATAGTGCAGCACTAGAAGAACATATAAAGGATTGTCATTGCCAAACAGAATGTGTGATGAACCATATTATAAGTTCTTTTTAATGATGACGTTTGGTTACTAAATGCTTTAGGGAGACAACTAAGCTCAATGTACCTGCTCCAATACAAATGCTATTGTGATGCTAAGGTCAATGGTTACGTTGTGCTGCAGCTAAAGAGTTAATGCTGCCTGCAAGGTACACCGAATTATCGGCATGTAAAACATCTGAAAGATTTCCTGATTCACTCAGAAAAATCATTAGAGTTGTTAATAGGATGCCTATTCGTTTCACTGAATACGAGTTTACCAATCAATCGCAATAGTAATCACGTTGCTCTTGCTTAATTGGAATATATACATGTGTTCTGATTTTCCTGCTACTTTGCTTATCTTTCTGCTGAGTATCTCTGCTAATTACGCTGGGAATTGTTGGGAAGCTACTAAGCCGGGAAAATCTGAGACACTAAATTCCCAGCAATACAAAACAAAACGTTTATGGTGTATTTAAACCTATCTACTTAACAGCCATTCCGTTTTCCTTCCTTGCCAAATCAATAACTTCCCTACTGGGTTCCAGCAGGAGGAACTGCTCCATTGCGCAGGACCAATAATGGAGGCCTTAAGTACACATTCTAAATTGTTAGTCTTCATGTTTATCAATAACACATCATGCCTTTTTTATTTTAAGGAGATTTAAGATGTAGTTGTAAGGTTTTACAATAGCTGAAAGTATTCCACTGACCAGTCTTCCTGAACAATTTCCAGCTGTTTAAGTATAAAGCACATATTTGTTTTTGTTTTCCCTGGGAGGAAATACAAAGTGAGTAGACAAAGGTGATATCCACAACCGGGGTACCACTGGTGACACCTGCTTACGTGGCTTCAAGGTAGCAACAGACAGATTGTACTACCATCGATTTTAATTGACTTCCATATCGTAATTATATGTGAGATGGATATAAAGGAATAATATGCCAACCGGTAATTTTCATTCCTCCTTCATTTAGCTCCCAGCTCTTAGTTATTTAGAAAAATTTTGATGTCAGGGTGATAAAAAAAGTCAAATGATTCTACCATAGTTGTCTACGGTCAAGAAGCCGTGGTAGAAAATTCACTTACTTTAGCACATGCTAAAGGGTAGACTAACATTTAATTTATATACAATCAAACCTTGATTTTACGGTTTCCTGGATTTTACCCCCGTTTATCCCTTGTGAATGTTTTTCTGCATTTTAAGTTTTTTTTTTTTTTTACAGTTTACACAATTTTTACAGGAAACCCCTGATTTTGTGCAGCCCCATTTTCCCAATTTCCCGGATTTAGGGGTTTTTTTTCTGGTCCCCTGGAAATGTAAAATCTGGTTTCACTATATTTCATGTGGCCTCAGACACTCAGGTCTAACAGAGAACATATCATATTCATCTTGGATCTTTCCACCTTTCTTCCAATCATAACAAAAGGTCACTGAACACACATATCTCTTATTAACTAGCTAAAAGCAGGTCATACTTAGCATTGTTAATTAAAATTCCTTTTGATGAATGTTGCGGAATTCTGTGCTTTCCGTTTTCTGCCATTAGTATTTCTAACCTTACTTTATTTTTAATACTCATACTAGATTATTTTTTCCTGTACAATAATTTTGCAGTGAGCTGCAATACTGCAATAAATGCATTACCTTGTTTAAAGTCACTGGTGACAATTGTATAGTCTAGGGAACTGTGTTAGGGTGAAGAATTTCAATATTATGTGTGCAGGGAAAGCGAGAGCAATAACAATTTAAAGGGGTGGTTCACCTTTAATTTAACTTTTCATATGTTATAGAATGGCTAATTTTAAGCAACTTTTTAATTGGTCTTCATTATTTATATTTTTATAGTTTTTCAATTATTTGCCTTCTTCTTCTGACTCTTTCCAGCTTTCAAATGGGGGTCACTGACCCCATCTAAAAAAACAAATGCTCTGTAAGGCTACAAATGTATTGTTATTGCTACTTTTTATTACTTATTTTACTCCTCCTATAAATATTCCAGTCTTTTATTCAAAATGATGCATGGTTGCTAGGGTAATTTGGACCCTAGCAACAAGTTGGCTGAAATTGCAAACTAGAGAGCTGCTGAATAAAAAGCTAAATAACTCAAAAACCATAAATTATAAAAAATTAAAACCAATTGCAAATTATCTCAGAATATCTTCTGGTACACAGTGGAACTTGTAAACTGAACTTCATGACGTTATTGATGAGCAAATCTGTCCAATTTTCTGTCACCAAAAATTTGGAGTCAATTGTTTTTTTTTTCATGGCAACTACAAAACTTTTTTTTCCTTTGCAAATTTTTGATCACACAATACATTACAGTCATGGGCATTTTTTCATGGTGAAACCTGGTCAAAAAATTTGGTAGTAAATTAAAACTGCCATGGTATAGGAATTATTATGAGATTATTTCCGAAAGCAAGTCTACAAAGTGCCCTTTTGGAGAGGTGCACAACATTCATCAGAAGAGGCAGGAGGGACCCAATAGTGACCATGTGGAACAGGAGTGCAGTTTTGGTGCCATGTGGGAGATACATTTTAGTTGGGGATGGTGCAAAGATGCTCTTATAGCTAGTTGGCAACAATGAAAACAAGAGATTTGATTTCATATCTTTACATAATTATATAACAAATTATTTTTAACTGCCTTATTCATTTTGAGATATGTGCAAGTGGGAGTTACAAATGGAATTGTGTCAGCAGTTGCTTTCAATATTGCTATTTTTATACCCCAATACTATACTTTTTTTTTTTAATATCTACAGTTTGGTCTTGTTTAAAGTTACAAAAATCCAACAGACATTCCATCAATGCTGGTGTGGACATTTAATCGTGCAATATGAAGAGTTTATTTCCTACATATTACATTAGCTTTTTTCAATGAATACTCATTAGGAGACACAGGAAATAGCAAATAATTAAAGATAAAACCACACTGAGACAAAAGTAAGTCTGGCTTGATCACACTTTTAATTCCCCAGGACCAAAGGGAATTGAAAAAAAAACCCCACTGGGTTTATCGACGAGAAATAATTGAAAGGTCTTTGATGGTGCTTATTTATGTCTGAAATATTCTGTGTACCAGCTCTGTATTTTTTTAGTTTGCTTATCTTGCCAAATTTAAATATTGCCCCCCTGCTCTCTGCTTTACATAATGCTGCACTCTATCCAGTGAATAGTATGTACAAAATAATTAGCCTCTCATATTCTGCATTGTGTTTTCACTGTCATTGAAAAACATTTCTGCGTTTGTTAAATGTGTTTGAATTATGTTGAGATAAATGCTAAATGTTTCAATGTCCAAAGACCAGGCCAATTACCAAAAATGAAAAACATACTATTTTTTTCCTATCCTGTACACTAACACTTTCATTGAAGTAGAATTTCAGTTTTTTACTGTTGGTATGGCTATTATCTCTGTTGTGTTCTGCCATCTTGCATCTAAACTATGTTAACTGTGCTTAATGAAATTTCATATACTGTATATATGGGTGCTAGGGTTGCTACCTTCTAGCCCGGTGGAGACTGGGCAGGGGGTGGGGCTATGATGCTGAGGGGGTGGGCTGTGATGCAGAGGGCGGGGCTTTGATGCTGGTTGGACAGGCCGTGATGTTGGGGAGGGGCAGGGTTATGATGCAGCGATCACTGATTGCCCGATCGCCATGTCAATCATAGGGAATCCTGCTTGGTTTTCCTAATTTGGAAAACCAGGCAGGCAGTTTTGACCCGGGCTGCCCTTCAAATTACCCTTCAAACCCTAAGGGAGCTGTGTTTCCTGTTCCTTCCACATGGCAGTGGGTACACAAAGGGTTAATCCCCCAGCCGTGAGGAAGGTACAGGAAGTGATGAGTTATAAAAGGACCTCCATCCCCCCAAGCGCCCATTCTCATTCCTCCTGTCGTGCAATACCCCCACACATATTAGCAGAATAAGCTGCTGAAAGCGCCCAATACACTGGTGTCAGACACAAATGTCAAGGCGCATGTGCACACTTCCGGGAAAGCTTTTAAAAGGGCAGATGGGGCAAACAAATGTTTTGTTTTATGAAAAGCCAGTGATACTGATTAGATTTTCCCCTTTCAGAATCCCTTTGAGCTGACAGGAAAGAAGTGCTGCACAGGAAGTGCTGTGAGATAGAAGTAGCAGAGTTACATAGTTAAATCGGGTTGAAAAAAGACAAAGTCCATCAAGTCCAACCCCTCCAAATGAAAACCCAGCATCCATACACACACCCCTCCATACTTTCACATAAATTCTATATACCCATATCTGTACTAACTATAGAGTTTTGTATCACAATAGCCTTTGATAGTATGTCTGTCCAAAAAATTATCCAAGCCATTCTTAAAGGCATTAATTGAATCAGCCATCACAACATCACCCGGCAGTGCATTCCACAACCTTACTGTCCTGACTGTGAAGAACCCCCTACGTTGCTTCAAATGAAAGTTCTTTTCTTCTAGTCTAAAGGGGTGGCCTCTGGTACGGTGATCCACTTTATGGGTAAAAAGGTCCCCTGCTATTTGTCTATAATGCCCTCTAATGTACTTGTAAAGTGTAATCATGTCCCCTCACAAGCGCCTTTTTTCCAGAGAAAACAACCCCAACCTTGACAGTCATAATTTAAGTCTTCCACACCTCTAACCAGTATAGTTGCACGTCTCTGCACTCTCTCCAGCTCATTTATATCCCTCTTAAGGCCTGGAGTCCAAAACTGCACTGCATACTCCAGATGAGGCCTCACCAGGGATCTATTAAGAGGCATAATTATGTTTTCATCCCTTGAGTTAATGCCCTTTTTTATGCAAGACAGAACTTTATTTGCTTTAGTAGCCACAGAATGACACTCCCAACACACTGCCATTTAGTGTATAACTTGCATTTACATTATTTTTGCCAAAGTGCATAACCTTGCCTTTATCAACATTGAACCTCATTTTGCAGTTTGATGCAAGCTGAAAAGTTAGAAGGGGCGGTTTTAACCCAGAAATTTGGCTCCGCTAGTGCAGAGAGCACTGCGTGCTGCCCCCCTTTGACTAACACCAACGATGACTTTTAAGCGTGGAGGGGGGCAGCCTAATACCACACCTATTGACACTACAATAGGTCAGCCAGAAAACCCAGCCCTCCCTACAATCAGTTCTTGTTTTGATAAACTGCTTCCAGCGCCATGTTGGAACTCAGCAGTGAGAGAAAACATGGCAGATCATATTTACACTTATTTATGTATAGTAAGTTGCTCTTAGCTGTCATATAGGTTGATTTATGCCATGAGCATGTGAGCAGTCAGCATATATCAAATAGTAAATGTGGGAGACATTTAAAAGGCAACAACAATAATATATCAATTCTTTTACATTTATAGGACCTAGTTCTGAACTCACAGGGAGTTCATGCCCCATCAAATGGTTCTTGCCGGAGGCTCAGAAAGATAACATGACTGCGAAGGTCACAAGGAGTTGACATTGGAACTGTTATTGAGAGTCTTAGCCAGATGATACATTCTCTATTTATAAAAAAAATAAAAGTGAAGACCCAAGCACTTTGATATGGTATATTTCAAAGAATAGATATTGAGATACTTAAAGTAAGTGAAACATTTGGTGCTTTAAACAGCAGTGAAGCCTTTTTCAGATATTTAATTATAGATTCTATTTTACCCTATTGACTTAACCATCATGTCTCTGTTTAATTGAGCTCTTCCATAAGACACCATTCATCTCTTGTTAAGGTGCCAGGAACCTTGCACACAAATGTTCCTTGGACCAGAAATCCTGAATTTTGCACAATTGTTTAATTTGCATCCAGTTGATTGGTTTTCATTTGTTAAAAAAGCTGAATTTGCCTGAAAAATCCCACAGGTAGAGGAATAAAACATTACAAATATCACTAGCAGAATGATAATGGTCCCTAGCAAAGCATGTTCTCCTGTTCAGGCTTTTACATCTTATATATTTCTTATAGGGCTCTCTTGGGATCGCTTAGGAATCTATAGCAGGTACTCAACATCTTCTTAATGAAATAGTGTAGCCCTACTGGGGAATTATTATATAACACTTTCCCTGCCAGTAGGGACAACAGTCATATATATATTAAACCCTTAAGGGGGTTATTTATTAAAGCCCGAATGCCAAAACCCCCCAAAAAATGTGTTCTTTACTATAAAATCCAAATTTTTAGCGGATTTATTGTACCCCGAGGATTGAAAAAGTCTGAATCCGAAAATCCTGCATCTCAAAACTGCCAATTGATTGAATGGTTGAATATATATGTGAATGGGAGATGTCCCGAAAATATCTTGATCTGCACTGGGTTTCGTGCAATAATCTAAAGATTTCGTGGTTTTCAGGCAAAAATCATAAAAAGTCTGAGTTTATGTGCGGAAAATTTGAAAAACCGTACAATGCAAATTTTTCACTATTTTTTTGGGGGGGGTTTTCCCGCACTGCAAATTTTTGGGAAAATGTATTGATAATTGGGGGGAAAAAACCTGTGCAGATTTGATCGGAGTCGTTTTCGGAAAATAATGAGATAAATTCAGAATTCAGATAAATGGGCCTCCCTGGTTTGTATATCACATATTTAGGGGGCCGATTCATTAACTTCGAGTGAAGGATTCGAAGGTAAAAAGCTTCGAATTTCGAAGTTTTTTTTGGGCTACTTCGACCATCGAATGGGCTACTTCGACCTTCGACTACGACTATCGAAGGATTCGAAGTAAAAATCGTTCGACTATTCGACCATTCGATAGTCGAAGTACTGTCTCTTTAAAAAAAAAATCGACCCCCTAGTTCGGCAGCTAAAAGCTACCGAAGTCAATGTTAGCCTATGGGGAAGGTCCCCATAGGCTTTCCTAAGTTTTTTTGATCGAAGGATATTCCTTCGATCGTTGGATTTAAATCCTTCGAATCGTTCGATTAGAAGGATTTAATCGTTCGATCGAAGGAATAATCCTTCGATCATACGATCGTACTATCTGCGCTAAATCCTTCGACTTCGATATTCGAAGTCGAAGGATTTTAGTTCCTAGTCGAATATCGAGGGTTAATTAACCCTCGATATTCGACCCTTGATGAATCGGCCCCTTAATATAAATGTGTTAACAGAATCTCATTTTACATTGGAGTACATTTTACATTGGAAGACCTAAAGCAGACTGCTCTGGAATTGTAGAAAAGCCACAAAGATAATAATAAGTTTGTAGGATACTCAGATTCCCAAAATTTCTAAGAGGCATATTAGACACTGTGAAATCTTACAGCAATTTTTCCTAATACATACCAAACCGAATACCGAGTGCTAGTGCCAAACGAAGCACTCCGAGTGCCACCTCGTCGGCGATTTAGATTCAACCCGAGGGGAAGGCATTGCGGGGAGATTAGTCGCCCAAAGAAGAAGCGATTTGTCACTGGGCGACTAATCCCCCCCAAAATAGCATTGTGTGCCTCTACCCTTAGAAGAATAAAGTCACAAGAGCCTCTGTCAGGCTTTTAGCATATAGTCCTTTAGAAGGCATTTTTCTGTTCTATTCTCTAGTCATTTGGGGGCAGATTTATCAAAGGTCGAGGTGAATTTTCGAATGAAAAAAATTCGAATTTCGAGCTATCTGTTGTGTACTTTCGACTAGAGAATAGTCCAAATTGAAAATTCAAATATCAAAATTTATCATGTACTGTCTCTTTGAAAATTCGACTTTGACCATTCGCCATCTAAAACCTGCCGAATTGCTGTTTTAGCCTATGGGGGAACCTCCTAGAATCTATTTGGAGTCAATTGGTGGACTTTGAAAAATCAAAGGTTTTTTTGGGAAAAACTTCAAATCGAATTTGAAAACGGACCTTTTCGACCAAAAAAAAACAGACTTAATTTCGGTTGGTCTTTTTGAATTCAAATTTCAACATTTTTTCAATTCGACCCTTGATAAATATGCCCCTTGGTGTTATTTCACAAAAACTGCAGCTCAGCATGGAAAACCACAGTCTCCTTCCCAGTTTATTCACACACTCTCTCATGCACTGGGAAAAGCTGTGTAAAAGTAGTCCACCTGAGTGCAAGAAAACCTCTATATGGTCTATATGGACCAAACCATTCTGACAAAAACCTGGGACAGATATAAACTGTGACCAGGACTTTCCCACATATCCTATCAGCAGTAGCGTAACTAGAGGGGGGCGAGCCCTGGTGCATGACGCGCAGCCGGGCCCCGCCCCCCTCCGTACGGCCCGCAGTTTCAGTGGCGAGTGGGCTGCTGGGGGGCCCTGAGGGGGTGCGAGCACCCCCTGCTCCCCCGGTAGTTCCGCCACTGCCTATCAACCATCCTGTTACAAACTCTAAAGGTTAGCTTAAAGATTGTAAATAATGTAAATATTTATCCTGATGTCTTACCTAATATTTTAAGGTCTAGTTCATTCATCAAGGCTGGGGTACTACTAGGGGTAGGAAGAAGAGGCAATAGGGGAGTGTAATTATAGAAGAGCAATGGCTAGGGTAGGGGGTGCGAATAGGGTTGCCACCTTTTCAGAAAAATTTTACCAGCTGGTGGTGGGAGTGGGAACAAAAGGGGCAGGCCAGGATGTAAAAGGGGTGGAGCCACAGGCCATGCTATGAAAGCGGCGGGCCACATCCTGCAATGGCCAGAAGACAGAGCAAAAGGTACGTTTCCAGCGGAGGGCCAAAGGCTTTTGTTAAAGGTATTGCAAATTTACCAGCAACTACATTGCCAGTAAATTTGTAATACCAGCCCCGGCATTGGCAGGGGTTTTACCGGCTCACCGGCCGGATGGCAAGCCTAGGTGCGAACAGATCATCAGAGTGGAGAAACTGTGCTGACCAAGCAGGGGAGGCAGGTAGGTGCTAGCAGGTGTATGCAAGGTAGGTGCTGGGTCATTTCATATTACTTTGGGCACCAATACTACTTTGCCGCCTCTGCCCTTCATGTTTTTATATGCACAGTACCTGGGTATAAAATTAATATATTGTGTGCTACAATTTTCTTTTTCTATACTAAAAATTACATCCATTCAGACCCATAGAAGGGGAGGGAGAAGAAGCAAAGAAAGTGCAAATGATGTCAGGCAATGGCTTTTCAGCCAAAGGTTTCCTAATTTAGGAATAAATGTGCTATTAGAAGATGCCTTGCAGCCTTATTTTAATTTGAGCGCTGGGGAAAATGCTATTAATCATTTTTATTACCTACAGGCCTCTTGGAGCTTATTTTACAAGTGGACAAAGAAAAAGTAGATACCTATTTAAAATGCTATTATAAAGAGGTAAAACTGTCTAGATTTAACACGCTAGCAAATACACGAATAAAATATTAAAATCTGTGATTTATGAAAAGGTTTTGTAAAATTAGTATATTGAGCCGCATCTTTAGATAACTATTTATGTTAAATAAATCCTTCAAACGAGCGCGGACAATAAAAAAAATATATAGATTCTATTAAGATGTCATTATAATGATGTGAAATGGCCTACATCTTACATTTTACAGAATACACTAATGATCTATAAAGTTGATTTATTAAAATAAGACATTAGAAAGATTTGTAGATTCGGTCAAATCACATCAAGGGAGCAATGAGATTGTATGCTTTATGGGACTCCTCTCTTTATATTGATTTAATCCTTGTAGATGACCCGGTCATGTTATTCGGTATGGTTTCCATTTCTGATCACCAGGCAATAGATTAAGTCATTACTGGTATGAACAAGGCATTTCTCTACCAATATAATTACAATGTAATAAAAGTAACAACTGAGGCAAGAGTTATGAGACGGAGGAGTCAGACTTTGGATAAGTCTGACTAGGTCCACCCAACTCATTAGCAGCCCATTGGCCTGGGTATGGGTCAAAACATTTGTCTTTATAATCACATACCAATCAGAAAGGCTAAATTGAAATGGATACTTAACAATTGGATTAGCCTGAGTTGGCCCATCTGTAGGGTGCCCATTTCAGATAACTATTAATTTGTTTGATGGCATCCTAAGCTTTTTTTTCATGCTATCATCTCCTGTAAAACTACTCTTAGCACTGTAATATAAACCAATAGATTAACCTAATCATTATCATCATTTATTTATATACTGGCAATATTATGTGCAGCACTTTAAACTAATTTAAAACACTTTACAATTATAACAATAATTGTTACAATGAATTAACAAAAAAGGGTAACAGAATAAAAACGGGATCCTGCTCACAAGAGCTTACAATCCATTGCTGTGCTGAATCGTGAGGCAGGGCCATACCTACAGATGCCACTCTCCTGGGGGCTAAAACATTATATACTTCTGTCTCTTGTTTTTTTTTGTTTTTTGGAAAACCCTACATTAGTTCTGAGAGATAATCCATAAAATCTATCATCATGACATTTGAATGGAACAAAGCAGTATCTTTTTCAGAAGAGAATCTGAAGGAGGAATTTCCAGCAGCTGTTTCTCTATTGCGCAGCACAGTTCCACTCCAGATAAACGATGATTGTTTTACACAACGTTTTCGGGATAAAACACTGCTGATCAGACAGACAGGAACTGCTAAAATCTCAATGCTTGGGTCACGGGTTAATTGCAAAGTAAAGCTTAAATTTCATGTCATGCATTTCAGGCTGGTGTGAATGAGTAGGTAAAGGCACGGCTGCAACAGGAGGAATAAAGAGAAGAGTAGGGGGGAGTAGCATAAAATGATGAAATCCTAAAGATTTTCATCAATGGTTACAATTTTTCCACCTTGACTTCAAAGAACTGTAAGGCCCAACTTGGCTTTTATGTGTTTCCTATTGTTCCTGCTGACAAGACTCCCTTTTGTGAGCAACATTACATCAATGGGGCTGCATTCAAGCACCTTGACGTAATCTTTTTCTTTTTTGTTTCAGCCTTGCAGCTAATGGATTGAGGCTGCCCTCTTTCCCAATAATGATTCATCTTATGGGAAGTGCTGTTTTATCCCCCTCTTTTTTTTTGTAATGATGTCACCCAGATTTTGTCAATAGATAGTAAAATATTGTAGCCTTCAGGAGCACTCGATGCAGACAGATCAGATGACAACCCCCTATAAAGAGGCAAGATTTAATTGCTGACAACTTCCACAAGCAGTCCACTGGCTGCAGTAATGAGGATGCTTTGTGCAGTGAGTATTCAAAGAGATTGGATTGTCATGTTTCTCTGAGATCTAATCACATAGCTCTTACCGCTCCTGCTAAATCACTGCAAGAGAGGAGCATTGCTTGCTCTCCTTGTACTGAGCCAGGTTGTTTTCTGTTTTGATCAACTGACAGAAATTACTATATCATAAACTCGTATTTTACAGACCTGTAAATATGAGACAAAAAAAACTCACCTTACATTTCTACCTGTTTTTATTTTTATGTCGACCTTTAGTGGCAAGTAACACAAAGCCATGATAGATGACAATGCAAAGGTAAGATGGAGACTAAAACAAAAGGACATACAAGCATTTGAAGTGCCCAAAGCAGTGTATAATGTATTTTACTGCATAAATAAATCAGCTTCTTGCCACTTTTATTTGCATAATTTGACACATATGACATTCATTAATTGAAAATTGTGCCAAAAATGGGCCCAAGGGAGTCCACACAGGGATGACTGCCCAGAGCCCAGAATATAAAACAGAAATTGTAGTTATTAAGAGTAAGTTATTAAGAGTGGGCGGTTGTTCAGTAAGGAGAACCATCATTTCACTTATTGACTGTGTAAAGCAATCAGCACCTATAGTATTAGCACTATAGTATTGTGGCTACTGGAGAGCAGGTAATAATAAAAAGCAATAAGAATGAAGCCCAAACCCCTGGCCTTTATTTGTCACTAGAGTACAGGTATGGGATCTGTTATCCAGAAAGCTCTGAATTACAGGAAGGCTTAGACTCCATTATTATCAAATAATTCAAGTTTATAAAAAATATTTCCTTTTTCTCTGTAACAACAAAACCATACCTTGTACTGATCCCAAGTAAGATATAATGAATCCTTATTGTATGCAAAACAATCCTATTGGGTTTATTTAATATTTAAAAAAAATTTAAATAGACTTAAGGTATGCAGATCCAAATTACAGGAAGGTCCCTTATCCGGAAAACCTCAGGTCCAGAGCAATATGGATAACAGGTTCCATACGTGTTCAATGTTCAACCTCCTTGAATAGCAAAATGGCCTACTATGGTGCTAAAAAAAGGCTTCATACTATACATGTTGTGCAATTAAAAGGATTTTTAGGGTTTTTGGGGGACGGCAGAAGGCAGGGGGCTAATTATCCAGATTATTTTATTTATTACCACTACAGCTACTTTATTTCTCGGACTGTTGTTTCCAAAATGAACTAAACTTTTTTCACACTTCAGTTTTATGCTAAAACTTAACGGCATGAAGTCAGTATAGCTGATATAGTTGGGCTGCTTATTAGAGAGTGAATTGTTATATCTGACTCAGTCTGCAAAATAAATGTGTATCACTTCAGGCCAGGTACATTCCATTCATGCCTATGGAACACTTGTCAAGGCTGTCTGCCAGCCTGAGAGATATTTTACACAGCAGAAAGAATACATTTTGTACTTTATCACAGAGGACATTATTTTTAAACAGGAACGAAATTCTAAACATTATAGAATGTTGAAATATCTATGATATTCTTGTTGTCCCTTCTGTTTTCCACATTTGCCTAGCACCAGCAGAGAATGGATGTGGATTTGGTCATGCTAATAGTAAATGCACCGTTATTTATAAAACTTATTCTAGCACTTCTATTTATATGAAACATTATTCACAAGTTATTCAGACAATGCCAGGTAAAGCTTACAGTCTAAACTCACAGGAAGAAGTGATTTGCTCGAGGAAAAAGACATTGAAATGAGGAGCAACACCTAGGCCTCCCTGTATTACAGTCCAGTGTTTTTTCATCCTTTGATGTAGCTTTGAGCTTGACTACCCACACGGTTATTACAAACTGACCTTTGTCCCCTGCCTATAATGAATGCTCCACAGCAGATTGTACAGAATTACTAATATTAATAAATGATAGAGTAATTAAAATACAAGCTATGGAATAGAAAATAGGTTACAGAAGTAACAGGGAGCATGGAGAATGAAGACTAGAGAAAAGCAGAAGAACAATAGACAGGTGTTGGAGGAAGGGACAGGGTAGAGAAAGAAGTAGACAGCAGAACAGAAAAGAATGCAGAGTAGGAGATATAAATAACTGTTATTTGTTTGTGCATAAGTATTAGTAGTTAATGAAGCAAACACCAGGAGAGATTTCAATGAATACTTATTAACTATCCAGAGTAACAATATTAAGTGCATACACTTATACATACAGAAATGGACATCCCTGCTAACCTCGTATCAACATATCTATCTGCAAAGTGTTTAATATGCATTTAAATATAAAGTGCTGTATTTGCTTCTGAAACATTACTGTAGTTTATATAGATAAATAAGCTTCTGTGTAGCCATGGGGGCAGCCATTCAAGTTGATTATGGCAAAAAGGCACACATTTACAGATAACAGATAGGATGTGTAGAATACAATGGGTTTAGTTCTTTCTCAGTTAGATAAGGGTCAAATGCCATTCATGCCTCTATACAGGACTACAGGCTGAAGGCAGTTCTCAATTAAAATAGGGCATTTGTTCGCTAAGAAAATGTTTATTTGTAGTTTCTACAGGTACAAAGTTTAACTGTAAATAGTTTTACTTTTTAATGTTACTGATCATTTACATTGTCGGAATCATAAACTCTTTGCCACATAAAAAACTGGTGGTGCTGCTGCTTTGGAACATTTCTTGTTGATCTGTTGTGTTTACCGTCTATTTGCAATCGGGGTCAGACATTATCATTGCATCCACAATCAGTGACCAACAGCAGGGTCTTGTAACTAGCGGAGTCGTTTTATCAAGCCTTTCTGCTTCCTGGATCACAGCTTCTATTGCATTGGGAAAACATTAGCTGGAAGTGAACCCATTGTTCCTTCATAGTAAGGTTTCGGATGATAAATGTTCCCATAGAGACTAACGTGTATGGTTACCATAGCAGCAAGAATTTATTTACACAAGAGAAAAAAACTGATTTGGGATATAATACTACCCGGTGACATCACATCTCATTAAAGTGCTCTGATGGCAGCTGTAGAACGTACTCATCACGCTCGCCACTATTATGTTCCCAACAGCCAGAAAAGTGTTTTATTCCTCATATCCTCCTATCGGACCCACAGATAAAACTAAAAGTTATCCAGCACAACACATTCATATGACACAATATATTCACCTTCGTTTAAAATGAAAGTCAGGGTGGATTGTAATTGGTACAATTTTCTGCCTTAGGTTTAATTTCACTTGTCTGACTAGTGTTAATTACCATCTCTTCTTCTTCTTCATCACCTTTAAATTTAAATTCCAAATTAGTAAAATGTATTCTCCATAACATGATTATCACACATCAATGAATAGGTTGCTAAATGTTTTAAAGTCTGGATATTGCCGAGCCGTTAGTAAAGTTATAAGGAAGACTTTATTCATAATATGAGTTTTATGTTTGTATGTATCGCTGTCTGAATATCTTCATTCCTCCCAGTAATAAGTGTTCATCGTCCTTCTATGTAATAATTTCCCCTGCTGTCTCATAACAGGACACAGTGACCTTTTTAGGCTTAATTACAATTCCTTGTCTTTAAATTATTCTCATCCATTTAATCCTTCTAAGCATTGTGTGAAAACATTATTGTGCTGTCATACAAGATCCCTCTGACTGAAATGATGAACTGCTATTTCAGTAAATGAATACATTTGACTGGAAATAATTCTTTACAAACCACAAAACTCAATCAGTGACCCATTCGTATTCGACAGTCTTTGAAACAGGTTTTTGGCCCGTACAAAATAGAAAAGTGGTGCATTGCAATACTCAAGTGAATAAGGATAGTGCGCGTAAGATATAGGTAATAATGTATTCCCCCCCATTGTGCAGTATAAGGGACTGGATGTCAAAGACGAATTGGGTGAATTAAAAATAATCAAGGCTGTAAACCAAGAGCTTTTGCACATCTACTTAAACTTGATTGTGGAAACTATCATGGAATTTTAGGAACAAGAGACCACTTCTGAATTCAAGTTATATAGGCTTGGGAATGTATAACATGAGAAAGTACAGGAGTAAAGGTGGCCATAGGCGCACAGATAATATTGTACGAAAAATTTTAATACTAAATTATCTGTGCGCCTATGGCCACCTTTACCCCTGTATGTATGATGGGAAATGAGCTGACTGATATTGGCAGAAGACTTGGATATTGGCTGGCTCATCGATCGGGCTGGACAGAAAATTTTGATCGGGTGCCTTTGAAGGCACCATCAGCCATTGTTCATGCTGAATCGTCAGATACAGGTAGAATTCTATTGTTTCTACCTGTATATCTGACGATTCAGCTCTACACGTGTGTATTGAAACGAACAATCTTTCTTGGAAAGATCTTTTCGAAGAAAGATCGCAATTGTTACGTCTATGGCCACCTTAAGGGTAAGGTCGATTTGGGGAGATTTAGTCACCTGGCGACTAATCCCCTCATCTTTGCGGCGACCAATACCTTGCCTATGTCTTGTGCCAGCTAAAATGAAAAACGCCTGAGCCTGGCACACGTGTCGCTTCGTATTCCGAAGTTTCCCAAAGTTTCCTCGCAAAGGCAACTTCAGGTGACTTTGGAATACGAAGCGACACGTGTGCCATGCTGCAGGCGATTTTTCCTTTTAGCCGGCGCAAGACAGAGGTAAGGCATTTGGGAAGATCGGTCGCCGCAAAGACGAGGCGATTAGTCGTCAGGCGACTAAATCTCCCCAAATCGCCCAGTGTGACCTTACCCAAAGGGAGTTACTGGTGGGAGAGCATAAAGATATCTCTTCAAAGCAAAGATAAACAAATAACTGCTCCTAGAACCAAGAAGGTGGCTCTGCCTCAAGGCCAGGGTACCAGTAACCAAGGCTAGCTTGACAAAAGAATTCATTTAAGTCACAGGGGCTCCCGTGGGAATCGACATAGACCAAATATTATTCTCTCTCACTACTAATATAAAGTAGCCAATAATTTAAGTGATGGAGGTGGTTACAAAGTTTTATAATATACACGTTTCAGTGACTCAGTGGTGGTTAATCGTATGGCTTTATTAGATAACTCACTTGATAAACATATGGAACTCTATGTTATAATGATCCTTGTTATCTTTATCTGAAAACGCAAAATAAAGAAAATATTTAAAGGGGTGGTTCAGCTTTAAGTTTACTTTTAGTATGTTATAGAATGGCTAATTCTAAGCAACTTTTCCTTTGACCTTCATTTTTTCTTTTTTATAGATTTTGAATGATTAGCCTTCTTCTTCTGACTTTTTCCAATAACAAATGATATGTAAGGCTACACATGTATTGTTATTGCTAATTTTCTTACTTATCTTTCTACCCAGGCCTCTCCTATTCATATCCCAGTCTCTTATTCATATCAATGCATGGTTGCTAGGGTAATTTGGACCAGCAACCAGATTGCTGAAAATACAAATTGGAGAGCTGCTGAATAAAAAGCTAAATAACTCAAAAACCACAAATAATAAAAAATAAAACCCAATTGCAAAATGTCGTAGACTCTCTACAACATACTAAAAGTTAATTCAAAGGTGAACAACCCCTTTAAAAATGTAATAGGGTTCAAAGTGCAAAAACTGTCATTTTTAGCCACAATGCACCATGCCATACTCAACAATTGTCAGACACAAATGTGCATCTGCGGAACCTTTAAGCAATGAGCAAAGTACATTTTGTGTGGGCGCAAACTCGTAATATAGTTCTCTATGATCTGTTGTGTTTTTAACTTTTATTTTAGTCCTAAGCAGTGCTAATTTTCATAGAGAATGCTGGGGCACAATTCATGTGTGCATTTTATCAACATAACTTTGAAATAAAACCTACTGCACCATAATCACTAAGACAGTCAATAATAACTGCACAGTCAATTGCTGATTGCTTCTGTCTAAACTGCAAAATATTGATTGTTAATGGTTATGCCAGTACATTGACACAAGGCCAGCAAACATTTGATTGTCTGTGGGGCTCATTTGTTAAGTTTGTTGAGCCCCTTGAGTGTTAGAGTATAGGCTAATAAAGGCACAAGTTTATCACCGCTAATAGTAGTGCCGCAAGGAGTCTTGTAATAACTGCCTGTTACTGTTCCTATTTCGTAATCGGCGAATCTGTGCTGTTTCGCTTCCCTGAAAAAAGGAAATTCACAAAACTCATTGCAGTCATTGGACATCAAAATAATCTTGACGCCAGAGACAATTTTTATATGCGTGACTATTTTGTCCAAATGTATTAAAGTCAATGGGAGTCCGAATAATTTTGACGAGTGTCAATTTTACACGTGTTATTATTCTTTTGTTGCGGCGGATTTTTCACTGGCGAAATTTCACAGCGAATTCGTGCCTGGTGAATTAATTCATCCATCACTATTCCTATTGCTCCCTGACAGGTATACACCATATCCAGGACTGCGGATATTCAGGAAAACAAAGCTTTTTAGAAATATCATCAAGGGAATGGTGATCACAACAAAGATCTGTTTGTTAAAAACGACTGAAACTGGGATCAATAATGACTGCACATTAATAAAAAAAAATCTGTAGATATATTTGGGCAATTTTTTGGTTAATGTTACAAAATCAATGTATTGTGTTCCATCTGAAACACATATTAACTAAATATTTCAGTGGGATGACAGGGAGGGGGGTAATCAAAGCCATGTAAAATAAAAGGAGCCGGCACTGCATGGGAAACAACATTCAGACCAGGTATGCTAAATGTTCCTAAAAAGCAACAACTGTATAAAATATGCTTTCAAATAAAAAAAAATAATAGAGAACCATTAAACAGAAATATTAAATAATAGAGCTCAGCAGCACAAGTATCCCTGCTCATAAAAAGAATATTTACATGCATGTGCCAAGACAGTGAGCAGAGGTAAATAACTGATAACCGATAATGTACATGCTTTAAATAACCCATTTCCTAAAACAGATTCTTTTATTTTAAGACAAACAGAGAAATGTATAGTGAACTACTTGAACCCCTGCTCCCTTGAGATAATATCAGTATGTGTGTAGGATGTTATCAGAATGCACTAACCATATACTGTAGATTCATGTATGAGTCTGTGTTCCATACTAATGCCATAGCATTACATAGAATGACAGAGCTTGCAATATGCATATGGTAATTGCATTGGTTTGATTTGTGTTATTGTATTGAGTTGATGAGTGCAGTTTAACTACCATATGATAGAGGAGGGAGTTCATGATTTCTACTTACATTTAAAGGATACTGTCATGGGAAAACATGTTTTTTCAAAACGCATCAGTTAATAGTGCTGTTCCAGCAGAATTCTTCACTGAAATCCATTTTTCATAAGAGCAAACTGATTTTTTTATATTTACTTTTGAAATCTGACATGGGGCAAGACATATTGTCAGTTTCCCATGAGCCCCCAGGTCATGTGACTTGTGCTCTGATAAACTTTAGTCACTCTTTACTCCTGCACTGCAAATTTGAGCGATATCACCCCTCTCTTTTCTCCCAAGAAGCCCATCAGCAGAACCATGGGAAGGTAACCAGATAGCTTCTCCCTAACACAAGATAACAGCTCTCCGGTAGATTCAAGAACAACACTCAATAGTAAAATCCATGTCCCACTGTGACACATTCAGTTACAATGTGTAGGAGAAACAACAGCCTGCCAGAAAGCAGTTCCATTCTAAAGTGCTGGCTCTTTCATAAACCACATGACCAGGCAAAATGACCTTAGATGGCACACCAATATTACTAACTAAAAAAATACACTTGTTGGTTCAGGAAATTTTATATGGTAGAGTGAATTAGTTGCAGTGTAAATAGTGTAATTTATAAATAAAAACCACACCATAAAAATCATGACAGAATCCCTTTAATTTACTCGTATTGGAAGAAAACTGTGGCAAGCCAGGTTAGAGGTGCGAGGCTATAATCAGATGCCTTTTAAAGACATGAGAGCATGGCTAAAACCTTGATTTATATGATAAAGAAGCTGGATTGTACATAAGACTTGTGACTGCTGATCCTCACAGGCAATATGGAATGGCCTTCTGAGATACAAGCTACTGACATTTCCCAAGTGTTTCTGTTTCCCATTCTATATAATGCACGCAATATTCAGCAATCTTACACATGGAGACCATTACAAAATATTGTTGAATCATACCCATAATTGCACAGAGGAAAGCTGTTTGCCAGTAACATTTAAACTATAATGCTCTTCCATAAGTTTCTTGCCATGTACTACAGGCTATGTGCCAATCACAGGAGGTATAGAAACAGCAGCCGAGGGCAATGTTACTGATTGGTACAGCTATGGAATCCGTTATCTGGAAACCCATTATCCAGAAAGCTCTGAATCACTTGAATGCCATCTTCTATACCATAGACTCCATTTCCTCTGTAATAATAAAACAATACTTTGTTTTTGTTCTCAACTATGATATTACTCCGTATTGGAAGCAAAACCAGCCTATTGGATTTATTTAATGTTTAAATGACTTTAAGTAGATGTAAAGTATGTAGATCCAAACTACAGAAAGACCCCTTATCTGGAAACCAGGCCCCCAACATTCTGGATAACAGATCCCATACCTGTATGTTGTACAGTATCGTAAGCCACAAAGCAGCTGTACCCTGTAATGACTGTTAATGATTTGTGCTGTTCTGCTTTGTATACAGAAAGAGTTAAACTCATATGACTGTCATGAGCACAGCTCTGTACAAACGTCGACCTTTGAAAAGATATAATATGAAATTATTTATCATGTAAAAGTGCCTTTAATCATTGTTCTTGGGCTTTTAACAGATTCAAACTGTATGAAATATAAATAGTTGTTGAAAAGGTAATGAGAACCAAGCCACGTCTCTTTGTTCTGCCCATACAGGGCCGGGGTGAAGCTCATTAATGGCTTTGCTAACATTCCCATAACTATTTAGTTTAAATTTAATGTGGGAATCATCAATGAAAATTTAGACCACAATCCGAGACTTCTCCTAATACGATTATACTTCAAAGCAAAAAGGCTTGTGTGGGATGTACAAATCCCTGGCACAGGGCAGGAGCTGATTCTTTTGTACTGCACAGGCATTTTTATTAAGTATTCTCAGCGTATTAACTTCTTAGTCCTCTGTGTCCACAGCAATGCGGGACATGGTTAAATAAAAGGGGAACTTGTTTTTATAAATGTTCAGTTCAGGCATTGTATTGTTTTCTGTTCCTTATACCATAACAACATCATTTTTGCTTTATGACCTGTATAAAATTCCATGGAAGCTCTTTAACAATGTACTTCTAGGTTACTACTTCAATGCCTAATAAAATATTTAGGGTTCTCCGGTAGTGTTTGAATGGCAGTGACATATATACAGTAGCTTGGGGTTGTAGCTTAACTACAGTGGAAGGAGCATGGGTGTGAAATAACTGATGCACATGAGTACTGCCTGTGGATATTTCTGCATGTCTATACTTATACAGATATCCTGGATCCTTATATGATCTGTAGCACTACCCCCCCTCCATGAGGATCTTGCCATAGAGTTCAGTTTCCATTTCTGTAACATAATATCATCTAAACACTCATCTCTCCTTTAGTTCACTCTGTCTGTCTGCCAGTTGTGTATATTATACATAATATATTTGCAACCCTGAGCTCTCTCTCTGGTTGGCCATTACAGATATAACTTGAATTTCATTTAGATGGTGTTGGTAGTGTGGGGGTTAGAGATGTCGCGAACTGTTCGCCGGCGAACTTGTTCGCGCGAACATCGGGTGTTCGCGCTCGCCGGAAGTTCGCGAACGTCGCGCGACGTTCGCCATTTTGGGTTCGCCATTGTTGGCGCTTTTTTTTGCCCTCTCACCCCAGACCAGCAGGTACATGGCAGCCAATCAGGAAGCTCTCCCCTGGACCACTCCCCTTCCCTATAAAAACCGAAGCCCTGCAGCGTTTTTTCACTCTGCCTGTGTGTGCTGAAGAGATAGTGTAGGGAGAGAGCTGCTGCCTGTTAGTGATTTCAGGGACAGTTGAAAGTTTGCTGGCTAGTAATCGTTTTGATACTGCTCTGTTATTGGAGGGACAGAAGTCTGCAGGGGTTTGAGGGACATTTAAGCTTAGGTAGCTTTGCTGGCTAGTAATCTACCTTCTACTGCAGTGCTCTGTATGTAGCTGCAGTGGGCAGCTGTCCTGCTTCTGATCTCATCTGCTGACTGCTGCAATAACAGTAGTCCTTGTAAGGACTGCTTTTATTTATTTTTTTGTTGTTTTACTACTACTACTACTACTATAAGAGCCCAGTGCTATTAGTCTAGCAGTGTTGGGGAGTGGGACTGGTGTGCTAATCTGCTGCTCCTAGTAGTTCAGCAGCACCAACTTTAATTTTTTTTTTTAATATTCATTTTTTTTTTATTTTACTTTTTTTTATTTTACTACCGCTGTAGTAGTGTATAAGTTGACCTTTTAGGCATTATTTGCCCTGTAGGCATTATTTGCACACTGTTTTCTTCAACCCGCCATCTAGCTGTGTGACCTTGTTCACATTCTGTCTAAATATCCATAATATTACCGTCTCCAGAAAAAACACCGGAGTGACTTTTTTCAAGCAGCCATAATATATTTTACGTAATCCGTATCCACCGCTGTAGTAGTGTATACGTTGACCTTGTAGGCATTATTTGCACACTGTTTTCTTCAACCCGCCATCTAGCTGTGTGACCTTGTTCACATTCTGTCTAAATATCCATAATATTATCGTCTCTAGAAAAACCACTTGAGTTACTTTTTTTCAAGCAGCATTCATATATTTTACGTAATCCGTATCCACCGCTGTAGTAGTGTATACGTTGACCTTGTAGGCATTATTTGCACACTGTTTTCTTCAACCCGCCATCTAGCTGTGTGACATTGTTCACATTCTGTCTAAATATCCATAATATTACCGTCTCTAGAAAAACCACTTGAGTTACTTTTTTTCAAGCAGCATTCATATATTTTACGTAATCCGTATCCACCGCTGTAGTAGTGTATACGTTGACCTTGTAGGCATTGTTTGCCCAGTTTTTTTGGCCGCAGCCACTGAAGCACAGAGGCCAGAAAAAATATGCCATATAAATGCTGAAAATAGTAATTTTTTGCCATACGTTGACTCAACGTATATGGCAAAAAATGACTATTTTCAGCATTTATATGGCATATTTTTTCTGGCAACTGTGCTTCAGTGGCTGCGACCAAAAAAATGCATATTTTCTGCATTTATATGGCATAATTTTTCTGGCCTCTGTGCTTCAGTGGCTGCAACCAAAAAAATTTATATTTTCAGCATTTATATGGCATAATTTTTCTGGCAACTGTGCTTCAGTGGCTGCGACCAAAAAAATGCATATTTTCTGCATTTATATGGCATAATTTTTCTGGCCTCTGTGCTTCAGTGGCTGCAACCAAAAAAATTTATATTTTCAGCATTTATATGGCATAATTTTTCTGGCAACTGTGCTTCAGTGGCTGCGTCCAAAAAAACTGGGCAAACAATGTCTACAAGGTCAACGTATGGCGAAAAATTACTATTTTCAGCATTTATATGGCATATTTTTTCTGGCAACTGTGCTTCAGTGGCTGCGTCCAAAAAAACTGGGCAAACAATGCCTACAAGGTCAACGTATGGCAGTTGTTTAAAGAGAACAGTAGATTACTAGCCAGCAAAGCTACCTAAGCTAAAATGTCCCTCAAATCCCTGCAGACTTCTGTCCCTCCAATACAGAGCAGTATCAAGCAGATTACTAGCCAGCAAGCTTACTATCATCTGTCCCTGAAATCACTAACAGCTCTCCCCCTACACTATCTCTTCCAAGCACACACAGGCAGATTTTTCAGATACATTTTTGCCCTTGATCCCCCTCTGGCATGCCACTGTCCAGGTCGTTGCACCCTTTAAACAACTTTAAAATCATTTTTCTGGCCAGAAATGTCTTTTCTAGATGTTAAAGTTCGCCTTCCCATTGAAGTCTATGGGGTTCGCGAACCGTTCGCGAACCGCTCGCATTTTTGCGCAAGTTCGCGAATATGTTCGCGAACTTTTTTTCCGACGTTCGCTACATCCCTAGTGGGGGTTAGCTTTAACAGAATTTAGTGTTGGAGAAATGAATGTCACTGTTTGAATTCCAGGCTATATACAAGTGGCAGGCTGTAGAGTCCTGCAGCGAGTCGGGTACCCGCAAAAACCTGCGGTAACCTGCGGGTTGCAGGTAGAAGTTTCGGAAGCGGGTATAGACGTGGGTCGGTGGTTGTCCAGGTTTGTGGGTCGCGTTTCGGGTCGTGGGTTTTTCAGTAATGAGTTTTACTCCTTTTTTTCTGATCACGCCTACTTCCAATGATGTCACTTCCGGTTTACAATGACAGCACTTCCTGTTTACCCCTTTTTTTCTGATCACACCAACTTCCAATGATGTCACTTCCGGTTTACCTTGACAGCACTTCCTGTTTCTTGATAGTCAGCGGATTGGGTTGCGGATAAGGTACTCGCGGGTCGAGTCGGGTAGCGGGTTCAAGTGGGTAAGTATGCAGGTCTGGATGTGGGTTGCGGGTCGGGTTCGGGGTTTAACAAATTGGTTCCATGCAGGACTCTAGCAAGCTGCACCAAAGTACCTTTAAAGATGCTAAGAAAATCAGTGGGTGGGATTTTTTTTCGATTTAATCGGAAATTAAACCTTAGAGGCCAGGTGCCAGGTGCTTAGTGGGAGGATTTAACAGTTAGTCACCACCTCCAAATTAAGAGACTCAATTCCCAGCAGTCTCTGTAAAGTGTCCATGAAAATTTGTGCAAAATTAACTCTCAAACAGCTCAATACATTGATAATAAAATAATCCATTGTGTTAATAATCATTCAGAATTATATAAGAATTAAAAAAGTTTAAAAATTGTGATAAAAATCCAATATAATATATCTCAACAGTGAACATTTTAGAAACATTTTTGTGAAACACAATGTGATACTGTAGCATTATAATCCGTGGTGATGAGTTTTAAAATCTCGTGTGACTCACATATTTGCTCTGTCACTGGAGTTCTGGATGTCTACGTTTGTCAGGACACCAGCAATTCCCAGGATAGGAGCAATATACTTCTAAAATATAAGAAAAATGTAAGAAAAATCTATGAGTATGAGCAATTCAAAGCTAGTAAAGATTGCTTAATAATTGAAACATTGTCTATTACATCTAGAAACATTGTATACGTAGTAAAATTAGATTTTGTTACACTAAAAGCACGATACAAGAAAATACCATCTCAAATATATATTCTCTATTTAATCCCCCAGGGGTCAACGTACCCAATCTTAATATCCATTTCATTTCCATTTTCTTTAGCAGTTGCACTCTATTTCCCCCACGTCTCAGAGGGCCCACACTATCAATCACTTGGTATCTTAATTGGCTACTGTAATGTAGAACATTCCTGTTCCATAGGCTGTTTTTTCGTCATTTGTTTAAAGAGGTGGTTAACTTTTGGTATGTTATAGAATGGCCATTTCTAAGCAACTTTACAATTGGTCTTCATTGTTTATTTTTTATAGTTAGCCTTTTTTCTTTTGATTCTTTCCAGCTTTCAAAGGGGAGTCACTGACCCCATCTAAAAACAAATACTCATTAAAGCCACACATATATTGCTTTTAATTGCTCATCTTTCTATTCAGACCCTCTCCTGTTCATATTCCAGTCTCTTATTCAAATTGATTCATGGTTCCTGGGGTAATTTGGATCCTAGCAACCAGACTTCTGAAATTGAAAACTGGAGAGCTGCTGAATAAAAAGCTAAATAACTCAAAAACCACAAATAAAATAAATAAAACTGATTGGAAATTGTCTCAGAATATCACTCTCTGTCTACATCATACTAAACATTAACTCAAAGGTGAATAACCCCTTTAACAAAAGCTGCAACAAGAGCAGAGAGTAAGGAAGATAGCTAATTGGTACTCACACCTCCTCCAAAGCTTTCATAGCAGAGATACCTGTGTTCCTAAGATCTTAAACACTACGTATAGTTTCATTTACATCCAGCTGCAAAGACATATTTGCCAAAGGGCAAAAATTTAAATTTTGAGTTCACATTGTTGATCCAAATTACAGAACCTTTGTCTGGAAAACCCCACTTTCCAAGTATTCTGGATAATAGATCCTCTATCTGTATTTAGTTTTTGATTTTTTCACAGACTGGCACAATATAAATCCTCTATATTAGCATTTTTCACAGTGGCCTGATATCCAGTTGGACCTCTGCCCCCACATTAACCTTGCACTAATCCTTTTACTTCCTACAGATGGTATTGATTCAGTCCTCCCTCTTCATACTGCTCTTTAATTCTATTGTATTCCAGGAAAGCTCTCATTAGTCCTTGTTTCCCCACCTCTAATTAGTCCAGTTCACGTTCTGTTTTTGATGTCTTTTCTTCTATCTGCACTTCTCCAGTGGCCACACATTCTTCTCTATCTATGCCCACAACTCACCTTGGCCTCAAAAATTCTGTATTTCTTAGAAATCCGCTGGCATCAACATAACTAGCTCCAAACATCAGTCACATGTTATCATTCTCCTACCAAAAATATATCAATTAACAACCACTTCACAGTAACCACTGCATTCAGACTCCTCAGGACAAACCATGCACATTCTGGACAAACCTTCCTTATCATAACTGATAAAGATCAGCTTATTATTATCCTTTATTATGTAGCTCCAACTCATAACTTCATTCTTTAGGGTCAGGCCACACTGGGCGTTTTGGGGAGATTTGGTCGCCTGACGACTAATCACCTCGTCTTTGTGTCGACCAATCTCCCCAAACTCCTTCCCTGACTCTGCACTGGCTTAAAATGAAAAATCGCCGGCGCTAATCACACGCAGCTGTTCTTTTTTCCGAAGTCGCCCTGAAGTTGCCTCACGAGTCAGGGAAGGCGTTTGGGGAGATTGGTCGCCGCAAAAGCGAGGCGATTAGTTGCCAGGCGACCAAATCTCCCCAAAACGCCCAGTGTGGCCTGACCCTAACAATCTAAAGTCCATATCAAAGTCACCTTTCTCTGCTACTAACTCTGGGTGGGGAGGCGGGACACTGATGTTGGCTGATGACATTGTGAGGTGGGCCAGTGACATCGAAGTCAGAGCTATGACTTGTCGATGACTTGGCTGATCGCTACGTCAACCTTAGGGAATCCAGTCTGGTTTTTCAAATTAGCAAAACCGAGCAGGCAGTTTTGACCTGGACAGCAACCTAGTGATACTATGGGCAGTTTTATCAGGAGCCAATTAACTTGCCTGTATATTTTGGAGTGTGGAAGGAAACTACAGTGCCCAAAGGAAACCCACACAGACAAGTGGAAGGCATACTCCATACAGTTAATGCTCTGGCTTAAATAAAATCTTGGACCCAACACTGTACTACACCACTATTATATTATACAGTTTGTTAAACAGAAAATAAAATACTATATTGTACACAGACAGTTAAAAATATATGTTGGTCAGATTTGTTTTGAAGCGGAATGCTCTTGCTCTAGGTCTCAAATCTGAATTTTCTATGGCTTAGCGCTAAGTCTGAGGCCTCCATTTCTCAGTATGTCAGTTATGCTCAGCACTAAGCTGCATTCTAAAGCTCACAAACGTTTAACAATAGACCAGCATGAAATGCAGATTATAGACTTGGTGCTTCCGAGTCGCTATCTTGCTTTTCCAATGCACCAAAGTGTATCTGTAACGAATGCTTGAGGGGCAATAACTTTCAATATAGGATAAGAAAAGGAAATGCAGCTTATTTCAATTTGTATTGCTATTATGATGGGCTGTATATAATAACTGTTTAGAGAGCTCTGTTAACATGAAGCATTTTATAGTAGCTCTGGTACAAGAGGGCAACCAGCCAGTGATCCAAGCACATGTAACCACACCAGTTAAACAATATTGGCACACATGTAGAATTAGGCAATGTTCTTTGGTGAACTTATATATTCTTGTCCATGTGCTTAGCATTATCGAAAGGAAAGAAGCCATATTATGCCCTACTGAAATGTTGCAGGGCCTATTGCTTTAATGGTTGAAGTGTTTGAAGTTCAGATATTTTCATGTTCTCCTCTACCTTCAATGGTAGTGTTAGTAGTTGCCTTAGCTTAACCTATCCTGAATAAAACAGAAGCTTAGCACATGCTTCAGTCAGATCTCATTTATTGTAGCTAAATAAAGCCATCCCTATATTTCCCCATTGTCTATTTGTCTACTTGGATGGAGTTGGTACACAGTCACTGTTACTGACACCATGGGGCAGATTTACTAACAATTCGCCAGCGTTACTGTCCACAGAGACTATGCCAATTTACTAACGGGCGCAGGCGTCACTTCTGTAGTGAAAGAGATAGATGCAAGCGGTGATTCACACTCTATCATCAGGCAATTTTTCACTCTGGCGAATGGACATTGCTTCATAAATTCACTAAAATGCGGATTTTAATGAATGTTACGTCTTTTGCCAGACTTGCCTTCGCCAGTTTTTTTCCTTTTTTCAGAGTGATAGGCTGCAAAAGTCCTAAAAAAATATTTTTGTGTAACCAGTATCCCCCATACATTTTCTAACATATGGAACATTATTTTACAGTGGGCTCATGTGTAGGGAATTATAACTACTCTATTGACTTTATTATGGTTCCCTGGACATGTCTAGTTATCAGTGTAAATGTAATGTATTAGATGCAACTTGTAACATAAAGACGTCCATTCACATTTAGATTTCCCACCGTATGCAAATTAGCCTGAGTGCAAGACCTCTAACGAATTTGCGCTAGGCAGAATTGAACGCTAGCGCTTCTTTGCTTTGATTTGCTTGCATTGCCGAAGTAACACTTGCAAAAATTCGCCAGCATTCAGCTCCCAGGACAGAACTCAGCATGTTAGTGAATTAGCTTTGTCTGGGTGAATTTTCACCTGGCGAAGTTTTGCAATGGGTGAGAAGCGGATGCTGTTGAATTTTCGCCAGTTAGTAAATCTGCCCCCAAATGCTTTCAAACTCTGACTTTGAAAGGGTTATTTAGTAAGTATCGATGCAAGAATGAGGGTTGTGATGAACTTCAATCAAACGCAGTAAATTGCTGCAAAATTGGTTGTGCCACACTTGATAAAGAGCTAGTCTCGAAACATGTAGTGTGAAATAAAGCACAACCAATTTTGCAGCAATTTACTGCGTTTGATTGAAGTTCATCACAACCCTCATTCTTGCCTTGTTTGCTTTTTTGGACGTAAGCATCGTGATTGAACTTGTGGAATCCATTCATCTTTACTCATTAGTAAAGATTGAGTTGTGTTTTCCACAAAAATTTGAGTTTTCAAGTTTATTTTTTCGGTCAAAATTCACATTTTCCGATAAAAACAAAACACAAATTTTTCCAGCTTTTTACAAAAACACCATCTAAAACCTGTCGAGATTGTGTAGAAGTCAAGAGCAGCGGTCCCTTGAATGATTTGAAGATGTTAATTGCCTTCATGATGTTCAGGGTTATTTTTTGATAAATAACCCCCTTAAAGTAATAGAAACTTCTCAACTAAATTTTTAATATATCCTCTGCATTGTAAGATTCTACTGAATTTTCTACGGGAATTTGTCATATGGATACACAAGATATGCTGATATGTGAACTTCATCAAAGAGAGATTTAATTGTAAATCAAATGAATAATATGCAGGTAGAGTGCTATATAGTGTGCATTGCACTTTTTGTACTGTCAGGTACACGTTGAATCGTTTGTCTGGGGATGTAAATCTCAATACAATTCAGCAGCACTCTCAGTGCAAAATGTGTGGTTTCAATGGAAGCGGAATGTTGGCCTGGGTAAGAAGTTTAGCAACAACAATCTGGCACTCCAGTGGAATTATATTTTGCTGTTTGGGAGTAAAAAAACAAAAGATAGAGAGTCTAAAGTGGTATTAACTAGGAAAAGCTAAAAATATCAAGAAAAAAACACTTCAAAACAATCTTTGAAAGGGAAGCAATTTCTTTTTATTGATTTGCTTTTGGGAAGATTTTTCAGCTGTTTTTCACTTGCTCTCCTAATTGTTGCATTACATATTCCCTCTGCTTTGTGTTTACTGTCATTCAGCTTAAATGCTGCCATCTCATTCAGCAGCTTGAAGGGTCATACCGGATGCAGTATGATTAATTCAGCAGGGTGTCATCTTACTAGCGTTTAAGCAGCATTTGAGCACATCTCATGAGCTAATATTCCCCATGCGACTAACAAGCAGGTGTTTCTTGATCTCTGGAGAAATGATAAAAGACATCCTTTTATGTCAGCAGTTGTTGCTTCTCAGGTATAACAACAGCCTCTTGGGCAAAACCCTTTGTTCGTAAAAATGAGAGTCTACATAAAATACAAGTCTAGGGGGCAGATTTACTCGAGGGTGAAGTGGCTAACAATAAAGTCAATTCGCCAGCGTTACCTCTTTCAGGGACTTCACTGATTTACTAATGGGCGCCGGCTTCACTTCGCTAGCGAAGGAGATAGACGCTAGCGGTGATTCGCACTCTAATGCCAGGCAACTTTTCACTCTGGTGAATGAATGTTACTCCGCAAATTTCCTAAAATGCCAGACTTGCCTTCACCAGCTCATATCAGACGAAGTGCAATTGAGTGCATAGAACTTCCTCAATCTTCAGTTATTTACATGATATTTTTGGAGTGGAAACAGGGGCGATCCTGGCCCCTCCGCCACCTGAGCCAGCTTGCAGTTGCTGCCACCCCACAACGGCGGCAGAGAGGGCCGGGACGCTAGCGCAGAGAGCATAATTGCGCTCTCTGCGTTAGAAAAGCCGAATTTCCGGTTTGAAAAGCGGAAATTCTGCTCTTAAACTACCAGGAGCTGCATTTTTGCCGCCCCTGGTACCTAGTGGGGCACTGCCGCCTGAGGCGAGATTCTCAGCTTGCCTCATTAGTAAGCGCCCCTGAGTGGAAAAACTTCTAAGTCCAAAAAACGCTGGCGCCTTTTCCTTTTTTCAGGGTGATAGGCTGCAAAAGTGTTTAAAAAATTTTTTTGTGTAAGCGAATTTTCGCCTGACGAAGTGTTGTAATGACTGCGAAGCTTCGCTGGCGAATTTTCGCCCACGAGTAAATGTGCCCCATGGTGTCATTCTGTTGATTTGTCAAGTACAATTCAGAATTCTGTCTATGGATGGGTTAAATGTTAAACAAAAGAAGCATGAATAGATCCTCTGAGCTTTTTATTTAACTGTGTTGCCAGTCCTTGATCAGGTCTGGGGCAAGGTTTTCATCTTCCTTATTAAAAATAAAACTGATGAAAACATGTTTGTGTTGAAGAGTACAGGCAAGTTGGTGTGCATGGAACCGCAAGAGAAAGAATTGCCATTCGTTAACAGTAAGGAGACAAGGGTTTTAATTAAAGGCTGCAACAGTGTGTGTCCTCTTATCAAATACTGGGATATTTGGAAACATGGTGTTGAAGGAATGACCATTCCAGGAATAGGGTGCAGCACAACATGGGGCTACAGAAAGAGAGTGCTGACATGGGGTATGTTGAAGAGGCAAGCCTGTGCAAATCTGCGGTCACTGAAGTCTGCGGTCATTGTAACTAGGCATGAGTGAAGGGCTTCAAAGGACTGGTGAAGAATTTATTGTATACGGAATTTAATGGGAATCCAGCAGAGAGATTTTATCATGAGGGAGGCAGATGCAGAATAACAGGAAAAAGTATTTTCTTTGATATTTCCTCTAGTCCCTAATAGCTGCATTCTTATTCCCTGTTGTATATGTATTTAGGAATTTTATATTTGCATTGTTTTATTAAGATTCCTTTTTATTCAAGGATCAATTTCCTAAGAGGATTGCTGCATATTGAGGAGAAAGAAAGATCATTTGCTCTTACACTGTGAATGTCCTACACTTGGGGTGAAGCTTATTTCCTAATCTACTTGGCCACTGTATGTGAGAAATAAAGATGACATTTAAAACGTTTTGGGGTTTTGCATCAATGTACAATCTGCAAGGAAAATATATACCTATCCATGTGACCATATAATATCCTTTAGCTATAGAACCCCAAGGGCTGGATTAACTAAATGATATGAAAATATCTGATATATCATAATATATTTTAAATAACTTGTATTACGGCAATGTCAAGCAGACCAGCAAAGAAACTGTTCTTTAATGGGAACTGACCCCCAGAACTTCTTTCAACTGGGTGCTTCAGTTCCTTGACTCCTTTTTCACATTCCTTGACCAGTGGATTTAGTAAAACTAAAAATATTGGGGTGCCGTGGACCTCCCCCTTTTAGACGGTGCGGCAATTGATTCTCTCGTTCTGTATATGTGGCCCTAAGGGAACATTGAATCTCCATTCCCTTCTAAAGTGGATTTCCATTTCATATAATTGTAAATACATTCCAAAACACCCAAATCCACCAAAATAGGTTTTCTGCAGCACTAAAGTGTTAGAAAGGAGCACAGGAATTGATCACAATTTAGGAAATTGGGGAATTTTAAAAACATGTGCAAAATAAATGGTGAGTCTATGATTAATTTTGTGCGTCAAATAATGTCATGGTTATTACTAAAATAAAGCAGTGCAGAAAGCTTATCAGCACATTTATAAAAGTGAGTATTTTTTTCACGCCAGGCTAACATCTTAAATGACTCGTTTAGTTTACACCACTATAGGCCTGGCTTTATGTATTAACAAAAAATGAATGCAAGTTTATGGGACCGTGTCGGCTTAGCTTGAGCATTTGTTTTCAACTATATATTAAACTTTAAAGCACTTTTTTTTCGAAGCTCAGTTTGGGTGCTTGGAAAGTGAAAGGAGAGTCGGAGATCCAATTCTTCATTGTAGAGGATCACATGACTGCAGTGATGTGATGATACAGGAACCAGGGCATGTGCAAAAGTTACAGAACCTGACACCACCCCCACTGTGTGCAGGTGTTCAAGGTTGTTAATGGGTAAGCAATTCCATGGGTTAATATAATTTAATGATTACTTTTTTTTAATGATTTTTATTGTTTTATTTGAGCAATGAACAAGCAGGATTTAGAAATCAGCATAGCAAAAAAATAAATAATTACAGGCATGAGGCATGTAATGATACATTTTTTTAATGGCTGTAAATTGAGAATATGATCAGTGTGCCGTTTCTCTATATAAGACAAAGTGTGCAAAATCTACTCACAATGTCTACAAGAGTAGCTCCAATTTCTCTTAAAGGTTAATTACTCCAGCAGATAAAATATTGGGAATGAACAAAATTAAAAAGAAGAAAGTATGAGGCAGAATTTAAAGCAATATTTCTCTAGAGGAAATAAAGTACTGAGGCTTCACAGCAGTTGTCGATTGCCTTGTGACCTGCAACGTGTGACCCTCCAGATTTAGTTCAAGACTGTGGCTTTCATCACCCTTCAAAAACCATTTTCTGTCATAGAACACTGTGAGTTATAATCCACCAGTGACTAGAGGTTGCTGGACCATTATCTATCAAGTCTTCAAATCTATTACGTGATTTAATATTAAACATTAGGATATTTGCTGCTGCCCACTAATTGCTAGTGAACTTGTACATCTCCCCAACAGATCTGACATAAATTACAAATATGTTACTGGTTAGAAAAGTCAAATGGGAAGGTAACAAAGAAGATGAGTGGGGAAGAGTGTGACCAACCAGAATCCGGAGGGCTCAGCTACTGTGTATGATATAGAAACTATATTTGTATTATTCTTGGAGTGGTCCTGCTTTTCACAGGCTCCAATGGCATAAATGAATGCATTTTGTTTTTTGTTAGAGATTATAAAACCCATATACTCCAAACTGAAATTTAGAAATGTCAATTAACCACGGTAGCCTAAGAACAGATTAATCCTCAGACTATTGATATTTTTAACACCTATCTATCTATTTAGTCTGTTATTTGTCTTCTAATCTTCTGTTATTTAAACCAATGCCTGGTACATAGCAAGTATAGAATAGTTTAATGACAGAATAACATTGTCTACACATTATTGTAAAAGTGAATTTCATTGTGAATTGCCTGTTTGCAGTGTTAACGTCTCTGTTACTTCTTATTAAATGCACTTTTCGCTCATTTTCTAAAGTCTAAATGCAGTGGAGTAATCTTTAATCACTCACCCAAGTGGCTTCTTCATCGATTGGATGGAATTCTACCGCATTTAAAACCATGAAGGGTAATACCATAATACAGTGATCAAAATCAAATCATAAAGGTTCCGTAGATTTTATTGTTGTTAGCTGTAACTCACCGAGATGTGATTCAGGCACAGTGGAACCATGAACCTCTTTAAGGCAGATGTTTAATATTACTCGTGAAGTCCAGTTGCTGTAGGCTTATCGCTACTACATAGTGTATTCAAAATGTTCAGCTCCTTGAAGCTAAATGCATTGAATTTGATCACTCTATGAAAAATAAAATGAAAGCAATTAGTCGGCGAAAATCTACGCCAGTGATGATTAATGGACGGCCATTGACTTTAATTAGTGCCGGCGAATTGTCGCTGGCATCAAGATTGGCGATTTGCAAATTTTTCGCCAGTTTCACGAATTTCGTGGGAAATTCACAAAATTCGCGGCGAAGAGAAACAGAGCAAAATCGCCCATTACTATCAAGCACTACCACCTACACCAGAATTGCCCATCAGTCCACCACTTTCCAATGTTCCTCCTGATGTTATGGGTTACTCGTATTAAGTCTATGAGGTGTAAGTAGAGCTGTTGGAAAAAACAGAACAGATCTTTTGTAATTTTCTATATAATATTTTCCTTCCACGGAAATGTGGTCATGTCTCATTATGTATGAGAACCCTTTTGAATAAAGTAATCTTTATGAATATCATACAGTGATTAGTTTTTAATTTTTTAATACAAATCTGGGGACATAAGTGACACAAATGGCTCAAAGCATCCTAAATTCTACCTACTAACCAGGGCTAACTTTTGAATCCTAGGATGCCTTTGTATGGATGAACCCATTCATAACCCATGGCACTGCCTCATTCTGAATCATCCAAAAGATGAGTAATAAAAAGTAGCAATAACATTAGGGGGCAGATTTACATAGGGTCAAAGTTAAATCCTTCGACTTCGAATATCGAAGTCGAAGGATTTAGCACTATTCATTCGATTGAACGATCGAACGAAAAATCGTTGTTCGATTCGAAGGATTTTAATCCATCAATCGAACGATTTTTCTTCGCCCAAAAAAAGCTACCAAAGCCTATGGGGACCTTACCCATAGGCTAACATGGACTTATGTAGCTTTTAGGTGGCGAACTAGGGCGTCGAAGTTTTTTCTTAAAGAGACAGTACTTCGACTATCGAATGGTCGAATAGTCGAACGATTTTTAGTTCGAATCGTTCGAATCGAAGTCGAAGGTCGAAGTCGAGGGTCAAAGTAGCGCATTCGATGGTCGAAGTAGCCAAAAAAAACCATTTGACATTTGAAGTTTTTTTCCTCTATTCCTTCACTCAAGCTAAGTAAATGGGCCCCTACATGTCTAGCTTTACAGAGCATTTATTTTTTAAATGGGGTCAGGGACCCCCTTTTGAAAGCCTACATGAGTCAGAAGAAGGCAAAACATAAAAGTATACATAATAATAAATAAAGACCAATTGAAAAGTTGCTTAGAATTAGCCATTCTATAACATACTATAAGTTAACTTAAAGGTGAACCACCCCTTTCAATATTACTACAGGTCAAAGACCAGCACCCTCCCCTACACAGTGTACCAGAGCAAAAATATAAACCAAACCTAAGAGCACCCTGGCCAACTGCCCTTCCTGAAGTTCTGCACCTTATGCTTCATCCCTTGCAGCTTTTAAAGAATCCATCCATCATGCAGGAGTCAAGTTTTTGGCTCACAGATAACATCATATGATGGAGATAACAAACGCAATATACCAGAAAATACAATAAGAACAGAGACCGTCAAAATCTGACATTCTAACATTCTAGCATTAAGGTGATTTAATATAAACCAAATCTCAATTTCCAGTTGCCTGGATTTTATTTAGTACTTTTTTTAAAATTCTTTTTCCAACACAGACAATAGCTGTTTGCATTTATGAATTCAAAAGAAGAAATCTGAAACCTGCTGATAGAAAAGAGACAACATATTCCTCCCTCCTACTATGCGGGTTCAAGGGCGGAAAGTTAATCCTCTTTTCATCAGAAATTACGTATTCAGATGTAGACACAGCACAGTCAAAGGTATCATGTCCTCTTTGAAGTCTTAAATATAAGATTTAAGTTGTTCAGAAGACACACATTAATTACCACAGAGTATTCACATGGAACAACCTCCTGGGGTTTTATTTTTGCTGGAAGATTTGATCAACCTTTTAAGTGGGGTGAAAAAATGTTCTAAAAAGCTAAATCCTACAATGGTGATATCAAGTGAGCAGTTGTTTGGCAGCCATGTATTTGGCTAAGATGCTATGCTTTAGAAACTCTTTAATACTTTTCTATATGCAGTTAAAATGTCCAAATGTATCTCTGGCAGTCAGTTCATTGCTCATAACTTGTGCTAAAACAAGGTATTTGTTTGTATGAAGTTTATTTTTTGGAAAATAGATGTGTATTTATTTATATGAACATCATTATATATAACATTTGTATAGTTAATTTGCATATGCAAGTTAGGGGTGGGAAGGGGAAAACATTTTTTACTTCCTTGTTTTGTGACAAAAATTCACGAGCTTTCCCTCCCCGCTCCCTAATTTGCATATGTAAATTAGGATTCGGATTTGATTCGGGCGGGCAGAAGGATTCGGACGAATCCAAATCCTGCTGAAAAGGGCTGGCTGAATCCCAAACTGAATCCCTGGCATTAATAATTAGTGACCTTTGTAACGTGCCCTTTAAAATCGTTACTCCGAAGCAGGACCTCTGCACAAATGCTAAAAAGGTCCCTCTAAGTATAAGAACACATTCTTTGCTTCCAGTTATAAATCAGGGTTAAGCAATGTGAATGCAAATCCTTTTATATGGTTCATATCCCATTCCTAATCTGGCTGGTAGCTCCTCCCCCGAATAACGCATGGGGTAAAGAGCATGCACCCATCATTTCTGCCCAGCAAGAGCGGCTTTGTACATGCACGATTCACAGTATTACAAGTATGAGAAGAAGGCACTACCATTGCAGAAACTTTACTTGCTCTTTGAAAACCATTGTCCACAAAAATACAAAGTTAAATCAGTAAGGGCAGTAAGGATGTTTGAGACATAATGGGGGTTATTTATCAAGGTCCGAACTTTTCTAAGTATTTCTAAGTTAGAAATCCAAGCAACTCCAACGGCTCGAATGGACCTTATTTATCATTAAAAAAAAGTCCGAAAAAATAGGTTCGGGAAAAATCCAACAACTTCTGAGTTTTGCCCAAAAAGTCTGAATTTTTCTGACTTTTTTGACTTTTTGGTCCGAAATTCCCAAAATCATTGGAAATTGGAATGGACAGATTTGCAGACACTGGGACCTTCTCCATTGACTTATACAGGACCCCCAGAGCTTTGAGATGCTGGATTTTAGGATTCAGAATTTTCAGACCATTGGACTTTAATAAATCCCAAAAAATTCAGATTTTTTTTTTTGGTCCGAATTTTTAAGGATTTTGGATATTTGGAGCTTGATAAATAACCCTCAAAGAGAGGACTTGGGTGGAATTTGGGATTACAAGCAGTTCTGAAGCAGGATCAATCTCACCAGTGGCTCCTTTCTCCTCCCAAGTCTCTAGCAGCTTAGCAGCTTGGCAGGGAACAGGATGGGCTCTCTCTGTACTTCTAGAGATGCAGCAGCTTCTCTACACTCTTAGACAGTCTCCCAAAAACTGGTTCTGGCTGGATGATGCCGTAAAGAAACTCCGTTAAGCTCTGTTGGAGACCCTGTACATTTGGCTCCAACGTTAGGTACATCCTCTCTCCCAAAGATGCACTGGGGCACCCAGCCAATTGGATGACTCTCCAGCCTGTAACTGGGCTGGATGATGTCACAGACAGAAAAACAGGGAAATGATTTGTCTGATCCCCTACAAATACATTAAGCAAAAAATATACAAGTATGTTCAGCACAAGACCCATTCATTGCACTTGCCTTGAATAAGGGGGTATACTGCCTCCTTGAAATTATGACATTATGGGGCCGATTCACTAAGCTCGAGTGAAGGATTCGAATGAAAAAAATTCGAATTTCGAAGTATTTTTTTGGTACTTCGACCATCGAATTGGTTAAATTCATTTGAATACGAACGAAATCAAACGAATCGAACGAAAAATCGTTCGACTATTCGACCATTCGATAGTCGAAGTACTTTCCCTTTAAAAAAAACTTCGACCCCCTACTTCGGCAGGTAAAACCTACCGAAGTCAATGTTAGCCTATGGGGAAGGTCCCCATAGGTTTGCTAACCTTTTTTTGATCGAAGGATTTTCCTTCGATCGTTGGATTAAAATCCTTCGAATCGTTCGATTCGAAGGATTTAATCGATCGAACGAACGTTTAGCGCTAAATCCTTCGACTTCGATATTCGAAGTCGAAGGATTTCAATTCGAGGGTCGAATTTCGAAGTATTTTTTACTTCGAAATTCGACCCTTAGTGAATCTGCCCCTATGTGATCATGCAATTGAAACCCATAAGGAAACAAATATGGAAACATGCTTAAATAAAAAATAAATAAGGCAAACAGAGAAGTAAACAGTTGATTTAGGATGTGACTTCTAACCATATAGAAAATGTATTGGAAAATCATTCAGATAACAACAACAAAGAAATGCCATCTGTAGCACATTATAAGTCATCTGATAGCAGAACTCAACATATTGGTGATGATCAAAACAATGGTACTAGAGAATTGAAGTAAGATGTTGAAGAAAACCTGAGCAACAGATGTGTTCATAGAAACCTCAAATCCCAAGTAATCAGGGAATAAGCCATGCTGATATACTGTAATGTAGAATAACAAAAGGAATATTGCTGCAACACATACACATAGGAACATCAGGGTAACCCATAAATGGTTAAAATCCTCTATTTATGGAGGGGAGGACCTAGTCTATCCAAAACCATGTTCAGAGTTCACACTGTCACATGAAACAACTCAATAAAGTTAAACTTTTTCCTTTTTTTATTTATTTGAAAGTGCAATCTATAGTGGTGAAGCCACACATTAGGGTCAGGGCACACAGGCAGATCCTGGGAGATTAGTCGTCCAGCGACAAATCTCCTCTTCTTCGGGGCGAATCATCTCCCCTAACTGACTCACCTGCTTTCCCACCGGCTAAAATGTAAATGGCCAGCAGGATGGCACTCGGAGCGATCATTCTCGGAAGTCGCCCGAAGTTGCCTCAAGAGGAAACTGTGGGTGACTTTGGAAAATGTATCGCTCTAAGTGCCATCCGTCCAGCGACTTACATTTTAGCTGGCGGGAAGGTAGGGGAGGCAGTTCTGGGAGATTAGTCGCCCTGAAGAAGAGGAGATTTGCTGCTGGTAGAGATGCACCAAATCCAAGATTCAGTTCGGGATTCGGCAGGATTCGGCCTTTTTCAGCAGGATTCGGATTCGATGTTCTGCCCCTGACAGCAATCGTACGAAAATGATGTCCAACAAAAGCAGGTGATAGTCTCACACTGAAAATCGTACGATCGGCAATACACGCAGAGATATTATCGGCAGCCGACAGAAATCTTTTAACCTGTCCGATCGACCAAATGACCGTTCTCTGCCGGACGAAAAATGTCGGGACTCTCCACACACAGTCCGAAAATCATATGAATCCTCGATTCCAGACTGCATCTGTTCGTTGATGTGGTCTCGCGATCCGATCTCCCATTATGATCCAATTGTTAGGCCCTAGGGCCCACTATCGTATCAACCCGATATCGCCCACCTCAATGTGGGCATATCGAGGAGAGATTCACTCGTTGGGGAAATCGAAATGGCCAATTTCGTGGTAATTCGATCATTTGGCCCTGGGGCCAAACAACCGAATTACAATGAAGGGGATACGAAAAGTCAGAGCGAGAATTGCATCAATAAACCGATGTGGTCTTTGTTCTGACAGAAAAATCAAGCCTCCCTTATCAAGATCTGGCTGTTTTTTTTTTATATATTGATCAGGAAGGCCTGTCGAAGGGTCACCTACATGTGCAGATAAGATGCCGAATCGGTCTAACTCTATCCAAGAGGGGCAGGTGCAGAGAGGCACATAAGTGCCCCCTTCCTACCCCTATTTATCCCCAACTTGAACATCATTTAGTCATGCAAGTTTGGCTGCTAATAAATAGATAGATAGACAGCAACAAACAATACATTCTGCCCCAAGTGAAAGAGCAACTGTGGCTCATTTTCTGCAACTGCACAATCGCAAAAACATATTATTGGTATTGTTTTCTAACTGGAAACGCTTGTACCTTTCCCACTGCTTAATAAGTCTGCAAATGGAATGGCTCTGTGTGAGTTCACAGGGGCACTGCAACCCGGCAAGGGAGAAGAATTTGTCAATTACCTGCTAGAGTTCTCTGCTATTTTAGGTAGCACTTTGTGCAGTGAGCGTTAATTCATTTTATGATCTTCAGTTGGAAGCTGGAAACTCCTTCCATTCCAAGAATAAAACTGGAAGCTTTGTTAAGTACTTGGCAGGTAGGTGCTCATTTAATCCACATATTTTCTTTTTTTTCTCTTATACAGGACAATGAATTTCCTGTAAAGTTACAATTCTTAGCCCTCTATTTGTTTTTCTATAGAACAGAATTATGGGATCATTACTATGTTCAAAAATAATGTCTATTTACTAACAATCAAAATTTCTTGAAATTGCGGGAAAATTCACAAAACACAAAAAATCCATGAAACGCAATGGCCGTTTTTTCACTGCGACTTTTTTTTTGCGGCTACTTTTTCCATGCAAAATACATTTGGGTCTTTGGCCATTTTTCGTGGCAACTTTTTTCTTGGTACATTTTTTCACCTGAGACTTTTTCCATAGTGACTTTTTCTGTGCAGACTATAACTGCGTTTTTTCTGCAGCTCTTTTGGCAGCTTCACAAAATAACATTTCCGTGAATCCATACCAGGTGAAACATTTCACTCATCACTACCCATGTGCAGTAACCCGTAGCAACTTATGAACAATTAGGTTTGTTCAGAGGGGGAACATAATGAAACTAAATTTGATGGATGCTGCACATTACTGCATTACTGCAAAGGCCACCTTAGGGACAGCCTATTTAATCTCACAGAGTGGTCCCTTGGTGCATTACCCCCACATTTACAAACATAAAGTTATGCAGCCGTCACCAATAAAACAGTGTAGATAAAGCACTACAAAGACTATTTGTCCTAACATAAATGGTCCAAATTGGGCCACACAATTGCTAAAACCAGCCCAGTTACTGGACTGGTATATGCTGTGTTGGCATGAACAAAAGTGAGTATCCATACAGAGCCTAAAACTACACATTAGCCATTACTGAAGCATTGGGGATGGTGCACAAGTCTTCCTTCTGTGTTTGGAATGGGGAGGATGTAACTATGAAAGTTATTCCAAGCACTACCCAACTAGATTCCCAATATGCCTGTAGTGTTCAACCAAAGTTCAATGGACACTCTGAAAGGATGACACCTTTAAAACAGCTCATTTGATGTTTTCAGTGGAGAACTAAGGACTAAATATGGTTTAAATTGCTGTATTTTATCTACTCAATTTAATATAATTGGCTGGTGGTTCGGGGGCTCCATAACAGTAATGTTTGATGCCACAGTCAGATAAGTCCACGGCAGCTTCTCATCTTGGATATTGAGTGGAAGGAAGCTGAGGTCTTTCTCTTGTAGTCAGCATTAAAAATCCCATTTATTGCAGGAACCTAATAAAAACAGAAAGCCTTATGTGTGCCACCAGCCTCTTAATCATATGCTCCAATGTCACACAGTGACTTCACTAGTTACATGCTGAAATATTTTTTTTTTTAATTTTTAGGAGCAATTTATTCTCTATAGATTGTTGTCTTGATGCCACAAATTTACAGGAATCCATCCCATTCAAAATTGCAGCTGCTTTGTTTTCAAAATGGATAACTCTATAAATTATGTATGTGAACTTTTTAAAAACTGGTAAAGCTTCCATGTCACTGGCTAAAGCATCTGAATTGCTAGCATGCACAGAGAACAATTGCCAGTGAACTCATATAGGGTGCATTTTCCTGCAGCAGAAGATTCAGCAATGGCCAAATAAAACCCCCTGCTGGTCTACAGAAGATTAGTGTAGGTAATTTTCCACTGAGTCAAATGCACAGCTTGCTGATAAGCTAGACAGGAACTGTACAAATCCATCAACTGACAAATATAGGGATTCGAAATTAGCGTGGAAAAAGAACACGGAAAGAAATGTTAATTAGGATTCAGCGATAACAAAAATAGAAGCTCAAAATTCGCTTCAACCTGTGCTGTAATTGGCTGCAATGAAATCATTAAATGTATAATTAAGATACTTTCAATTATGAGTACGGTAATGAGTTTTCAATATTTTCCTATGTCTTTGCATGTGTATCAGTGGACAGGGCCACCTCTTCAAATGTTACCAAAAGCCTAAGACAGATGCTGGCCACTCGTGCTGCTATAGTAGGTTTGCGGATGAGATTCATTTAAGCATAAGGGCTCAATTACATCAACGAGTGCAGTTGCAGTCCCTGTAATGTCCCCGCAATCAGTTGTGTGGAAGGTAAATGTGTCAAAATGAGCTTCTTGCACTTTCGTATAGTTGCGTTTGGCACTAAACATGCCTTTTTGTCTTTCATTCCGAATTGAGCGCTGCTGAGTCTATTGATGTAGGGGAAACCATAGAGCTACTCCCACGAACTGACCAGGCGGCAGCTTCAGTGTTCCCTTCACTCCAAGGGGGCGTTTTACTAAAACTCGAATTTATCTGATATTTTTACTGTTTGAAATATTTTATTTGGTTTTCACAATAAACCATAAAAATCAATATGATAACAAATAGTATGCAGAATAAGAAGACATATGACATATTATATGTATATATGTATAACTTACAATGAAGAAATATGTAATGATATTTTTATTAACCCAAGCTCAACAAAACTCCCATCCACAATTTTATCTTATTTATCAATAATATAACTTGAAAAATTTGGGTCAGGAAAAACCTTGATAAAATCGAGCAAGAACTCAAATCTTACAAATTTTTCGGATTTGACACCTGAATCGCTCGATTTTTTCGGGTTATCGCTTGAAAACACCACATTTTTCAGATCATAAGAGGAAACCCAATGCAGATCACGATATTTTCAAATGATAAAAGGTACATCAGCCATCGCCTTCTACATAACCTCGACAGGTTTGAGATGGCGGATTTTCGGCTTCAGAATTTTAGCAGCTTCAGGTTTTAATAAATCTCGAAAATTTTTGTTTTTTCCATCTAAAAACAAAAATTTTTGCTCAAAAGACCTTGACCGAAAAAAATCTAGGTTTAGTAAATAACCCACCAAGTGTCAATAGACGCGGCACCCTTGTACCTAAAGAATCGAGCAAAGACCGAACTCAAACACCAAATCCCGGAGTTAAAACAAAACAGGCTTCCACGCAATCATGTCTGATTTGAAACAAAATAAGAGTGTTCATTTTGCGACATAATCACAACTGCGCTGCACACTCTGTGGCATATTTACTGAAGGGTTAAAGTGAAAATTGAAAGTAATTTCACAAAAAAATGAAGATTCTCTTCAACATAGCCAAGTTACTAAAAGAAGAATACAACAAGTTTGGGAGAATAAACTTTACAGTAGTGAAAATTCTCTTTGTATTGGTGTAAATTTCTCCAGTAAATATTCTCCAGTTTCCTATGAGCACAAGAACAAATTACCGCCAAGAGAAATTTCTACAGGTTCAGCTGTTGAACTTCCATGTTAAAGATAGAGCAGACACATTTGAATCTCCCCCTGGTGACTGCAAGGTGTTGGAATTCTACAAAAACAAACATTGCGATTGAGCAGCTCACTGAACTTGCAGGCGTATAGAGTCTTCCACAGAGTGAGGTAAACGGATGGAGAGAGCCTGCTCAGAGGTTAAAGTGGCACTTTCCCTTATTAACAAAGTCACATCTTAATAGATTACTAATGAAAAATTGCTCCTCCGCTTTCTCTTGCAGCCAATTTTCAGATTCCATGCATTTATTTTACCTGTGTAACCTTACCTGTATTTATTGTACGTTATATGTATTTATTTATTTATTTATTCGTTATATTTATTTAATCTGTGCTTTTGAAAATTCTGCATTACTGCTAGAGAGCATTATACGAGTCTGTCTGTTTTCACTTTATAGTGTATTTTCTCTTGAGGCATACTGAGTGAAACTCAATTGAAAAAAGAATTACGCTGAGGCCAAGATTTGTATATGCCTTGACCCATGGAATATGGTTTCTCTGTTAAAGTGGCGTGTGTATCAGCTGAAGAAAAAATTCTATGAATAGAATTTCATCACACTTGATTGACTTGTTGACCCGTGGCTGGTGCCTGTTCTTCTGTGGTAGTGTGGGTGCCATTGGGAAAAAGAGCCTCAGAGGAGAATATTTGCACAAATAAACAGTGCCAATGAAAGGTTCAGCACCAGGGTAAGACAGGACTCTGAAAGTAAGCCCTTTACTCAACCTTCAATCCAGGAAACTGAAGGACGCATGCTACAGTTGGTAGTTTTGGGGTTTTTTTTTGCTGTGGTGCAGTATTAAGGGCATCCCAAATGCTAAGCAGCTGCCCACTTCACTCCAAGGGGCAGATCTACCAAAGGCGAAGTGGCTAATGCTAGTGTCAATTCGCTAGAGTTACCTCCCGCAGGGACATCACCAATTTACTAACAGGCGCAGGCACCAATTCGCTAGTGAAAGAGACAGGCGCTAGCGGTCATCCGCTCTCACTTGCCAGGTGACATTTCGCTCTGGCGAATGGACATTTCTGTGCAAATTCACTAAAGTGCGATTTTACTGAGCATTTACTTTCGCCAGAGTTGCCTTCACCACCTCAGACCAGTTGAAGTGCATTAAAGTAGCTAGAACTTCCTCAATCTTCTGTCACTTACATTATATTCTGTGAGCCGAAAATGAATCAAAGTCCAAAAAAACGCTGGTGTCTTTTCCTTTTTTCAGCCTGATTGCCTGCAAAAGACATAACTTGAACTTTTTTGGGTAACCGGTTTTCCCCATACATTTGCTAACATATGGAACATTCATTTTACAGTAGGCACACGTGTAGGGCATTAGAATAACTCTATTGTCTTTATTAAGGTTCCCTGGATGTGTTTTAAAAAGAGTAATTTGTAAGAACATCCACCAACATTTAACATAAAGACGACCATACAACTTTAAATTTCCCGCCCTATGCAAATTAACCTGAGCGCAAGATCCCTAGCGAAGTTTTGCTAGGCAGAAATGAAGGCTAGCGCATCTTCACTATGAAATGCTCGCATTGCTGAAGTAACGCTAGCGAAAAGTTGTCAGAGTTCAGCGCCCACGTCGAAACTTCGCATTTTTATGAATTAGAACAGTTTAAACGAAATTTCACCTGCCATAGTGGATGGTGGCAAAGTTTCGCCGGTTATTAAATCTGCCCCCAAGGCTTTTTGATCTATAAGTACCTTTGACTTTATTTGGGCTTATTAGAAGACAACATATCTAATATATAATCAGGATAAAATGGGTTACGTCCAAGTATAATGACAAAAAAGGCATTAGCTTGTGAAGGAACAGTAACACCAAAAAATGAAAGTGTTTTAAAGGAATGACGATATAATGTACTGTAGCCCTGCACTGGTAAAACTGATGTGTTTGAGTCAGAAACACAACTATAATTTCTATAAACAAGCTGCTGTGTAGACATAGGGGGCGGCCGTTAAAGTGCAGGATACACAGTAGATATCAGATAAGTTCTGAAGAATCCCATTGTATACTACAGAACGGATCTGTCATCTGCTGTGTAAAATGTTCCATTTCTCATTTTTCAGCTTTAAATGGCTGCCCCCATGGCCACACAGAAGCTTGTTTATATAACTATAGTAGTCTTTCTGAAGCAAACACACAAAATGTACCAGTGCTACACAACAGTACATTTGATTTTCATTACTTTAAAACTCTTTCATTTTTTGGTGTTGCTGTTCCTTTAAACAATGGACATGGGAGGTTAAAAATATAAAAAATATGTGTGATCTACATTTGTAGAGCCTCTCATCAGCTGTATTGGAGAGCATGTTAGTTTGCAAAGAAGATTAATGTGAGTGCTATGCTCTGCTTTTCTCTCTAATTCTCCAATTCTGCTTAGTTATGGCAAAAAGTATCAGGTTGTATTTCAGGTAGGCTATTATCGTGACATTGCTCTGCTTGAGTTACTTAAAACATCATTTCCATTCATTTCCATTCATTGAAGTATGTATCATATTTACATTTTGCCACTGATTATTATTTTAATTTTATGCTTTCAGAGTTACTTGTATCCATTACTATATGTGACAGTATTGCTTTAGGGGAAAGTTTTGTTTGTATTTGATTTTCAACCATGTTTTTGGCACATGAATGCATCTTTGCTATCTGAAGGCCTAAAACCCCAAGACATTGGTATGGCTGGACAGTGCTCTGTAAGCTCAACTTTGCAATGAATTCTTAAATGAAAACTATACCCCCCAAACAATGTAGGTCTCTATTAAAAGATACTGAGTAAAACAGCTCATGTGTAAAACCCTGCTTCATGTAAATGAACCATTATCATAATAATATACTTTTTTAGTAGTATGTGCCATTGGGTAATCATAAATAGAAAATTGCCATTTTAAAAAATAAGGGCCGCCCCCTGAGATCGTAAGATTCACTGTGCACACATACAAACCACATGTAAGGTCACATGAGCCAATTAACAGACAGAGTTCTGCCTTTTGCTTCCTCACTTCTTCCTGTTACAGTGAGGGGCCGATTCATTAACTTAGAGTGAAGGATTCGAAGGTAAAAAGCTTCGAATTTCGAAGTTTTTTTGGGCTACTTCGACCATCGAATGGGCTACTTCGACCTTCGACTACGACTATCGAAGGATTCGAAGTAAAAATCGTTCGACTATTCGACCATTCGATAGTCGAAGTACTGTCTCTTTAAAAAAAACTTCGACCCCCTAGTTCGGCAGCTAAAAGCTACCGAAGTCAATGTTAGCCTATGGGGAAGGTCCCCATAGGCTTTCCTAAGTTTTTTTGATCGAAGGATATTCCTTCGATCATTGGATTAAAATCCTTCGAATCGTTCGATTCGAAGGATTTAATCGTTCGATCGAAGGAATAATCCTTCGATCGTACGATCGCAGAATTTGCGCTAAATCCTTCGACTTCGATATTCGAAGTCGAAGGATTTTAGTTCCTAGTCGAATATCGAGGGTTAATTAACCCTCGATATTTGACTCTTGATGAATCGGCCCCTGAGTGTTGTAGTATTTCTGGTCAGGTGATCTCTGAGGCAGCACAGATAGAGTCATGAAATGGTGGTTCAAGGCAAGAGATGTAAAAGGGCAATATTTATGTAAATATATATTCCAGTTTGGTAAGATTCTTTAATATGTCATTCAATTTGATATAAACTATCTGTTGCTTAAGTATTCATTTTGGGGGTATAGTTTTCCTTTAAGCATTTTTCTCATTGTCTCCACAGCATACATTGTGACCACTTATTTATGGGATACATAAGGTTGCCCTTCCCCTTCTTCTCCACTTGATGAATAAGTTCCTGGTTGTGACAAAGCAACACTTCTGTTGGTGATCCTGTGTTCCTGCATTGTCCTTGCTGTTTGCCACCTGCATCCAACCCTGGTCTGACTCTCGTATTTGTCTGCCACTTACTTCCAATACTGTTGGATCCTTTTAATAAATTATAAAGCAGCAATTATTGACTCTTGTCCAGTTTGTGCCAGCCTGTTTCTACAGGTTTTGATTGATACTCCCTGAAGTGAAGGTCTGGGCCATGTGTTTTAATGGGTCTACTTTAAATTATCCAAGAGATCAAAATCAAGTTTTATGGTTACCTGCACCTTGGCTATTTTAAGGATCCTGACTATGTGTCAGCCAACTGATGAATTGTAACCATAATCTTTTATAGCAACAATCTCATAAGGTGTTACCCTTAATATGGCCTGTGTAGAACCTGTTTCATGAGAAACATTTCCAGAGAATGCTAATTTGCTGTTCTGAATAAATCTACAACTTTATAGCAGAGTGACTATTATGATATTATTATATGTGCCCATACCTTTGTTATAAGCTAAGGGGCATAAACCAATTAAAATCCTAAAAGATATATGGAATACGTTAAAGAAAACTTGGAAAAAAGAAAGAATTAGATAAATTAAAAGCATTACTTTGTTAAATAAACACAGCATGAGATAAGAATGTAATAAAATATACTTTAGAAATAGAACAAGAATAAAGGGTTTGTTTACCATTGCTACAGACATAAGTGCTAGAGTGCTAACTGGCCCAAAATTAAACCATACACTGACTGAGTCTGCCTGCAGCATAAACAGGAGCAAGATGGACTCTTTGCTTTCACAAGATTAAAGGAATCCCTAAACGTATCACCAAGCTGATGGTGTATAAAGAGATGTCCATGTGTGATAAATGTTGGGCTCCTTGTGAGTGCTAAAAAGTTGGTTCTCAAAACTCAAACAGCAGGAGGTTGTAAGGTAAGTCAAGGGGAAAGAAAAAGAGAAGAAAATAAATGAACAAACCAAAATGAAAAAGGTTATAAGATAAAGGAAAGGGTACAGATAAACAATTAAGAAAAGAAAGAGGTAAAGAGGTAAGAACAGAGAGGAAACAGGCAAAAAGGGACAGAGCAGATGAAGAGGAGAGAAAAGAAGAGGAGCAAATGGAGGAAGAAGAAAAAGGGGATAAGATAAGATTTGGGTTGATGTAAAAAAGAACAGAAGAGAAGCAGAAAAAAAGGGAGGTAGGAGTAGGAGGAGATATGACCAAAGAGGAAAACATGACAGACAAAGACATGTAGAAAGATGAAGGAACTTGGTTAAAAGAAAAGAGAAAAAGTGACAGAAATATTGTAACAACAAAAAGAAAGGAATATATATATCAGTCTTGCACAGCAGAAAGAAACACAAAAAGAACCCTTCCAAATATAAAAGGATTCCTACATTGAAAAGAATACCATAGCAACCCAACCTCTTTTCTTCATAAAGTACTAAGTGTGGATGATTGTGTTACATGTTTGTGCATGGTTCATATATTGTGGATAGAAATCTCACAATAAACAGGTAAAGCCATTTGTGTTTTGGGTCCCTGTCAAAAAGAATTACTTAGCTGAAATTCAAGAGTTTGGAGATGCGCTTGATGCAGCTGTCAAAATACAAATCAGGAAGAAAGAAAGGCAGATTAAAAGAGTTTGAACTCTAAAAAGAAGAAACGTCAGATGCTTTATCTTTTATGTCAAAGAACTTTAATGTAAAAAATAAGCCAAGGAATGAAACAGTAACACTTGAAATGAAATCAGATGCCACGAGGATGATTAAGTAACAGAACATGTTTCTCAGAACTAATCCACATCAACAGCGTAGAACACAATGCTGGTCTCAGGTAATATCCTTAAGAATGACTATGAAATAGATCTGTGATTTGCTTCTACCTGATCTATACTGATTGTAAAGAGCAAATGCCATATCTAACTGCCATAGATTGTTTCGTTATGCTTCTAACTGAAAAATGTGCCTTACCTGTTTAACAAGTGCTTGTTGCTTTTGTCTTATGTGCAGAATCAATGCACATGGAATGAGCACACAGGAAAGAAAATGAGCTCCAGCATGGCGGGCTATTTGCAGCCATAAAACAAATAAATGAATCAAAGGAAATGCTGAATGACAGATGTAATTAGCCCCAGTATTGGTGGAGGTAAAGTGGAGAAAAAAAGTGCCAACCATATCTTTATAAAGGAAAGACAGTTGGGTGGAACATAGGCATCCTCTTCCCATCCGTATCTGTCCCCTAACTTGTGTTATTCAGATGTGCAAAAATTTGGTGCGGAAAAAATTGCCACAACAAAAAAGTCGCCAAGATAAAAATGTCCCCATAACAAAAAACACCCATTGACTTTAATGCATTTGGACAAAATAGCCGCCATAAGTTAATAAGTCAGAGACAAAAAAAGTCGCCACAAGAAAAAATGGCAATTGACTTTAATGTATTTGTAGCGAGAAAAAATTGACGCACAGTAAAAACGTCATGCGGAACTTTTATTTTTTGCCTATAGACTTTAATGCGGTTCACTATTTTTTTGCGACAAATTTGGGACAAATACGCTCATCAGTATCCAAAACAAGGCCCAGTAATACAGTAAGGACAGGGCTCTATGAATGAACAATACAGTAACCAGGGTCTAAGCTAACGGCCTTAATTCTGCTGTATCTGTGTTATTGTGTGTTTGTGAGTCTGTTCCAGTCTGTGCGTTTATCAGCATGTACTTGTGTGTTAGATACTGAGTCTGTATATTGTGTACACGGTCTTTTTTCTGCCGACTTCTGTGTGTTTGCATTTGTGTTTTTGTATATAGTTTGTATATATCTGTCAGTTTAGGGTTGTGGGTTTGTCTGTTTCTGTGAGCCTGAGTTTCTTATTGTTTGTATCAGTAAGTCTAGCTTTATAGGCATTTATATGTTTCTCTAGATCAGTGATTCCCAACCAGTGGCTCGTGAGCAACATGTTTCTCTCCAACCCCTTGGATGTTGCTCTCCGTGGCCCCAAAGCTGGTGGCGAGTTATGGCTGCATAAAAACCAGATGTACTGCTAAATAGAACTTTCTGTAGGCTGCCAATCCACATAGGGGTTATCAGATAGCAAATCACAGCCCTTGTTTGGCATCCCTGGGAACTTTTTTCATGTTTGTGTTGCTTCCCAACTCTTTTTATATTTGAATGTGGCTTATGGGTAAAAAAGGTTGGGGATACCTGTTTTAGATCTTGGTGTAAGTCTGGGTTTACTTGGAAATAAGACCATCAGGTACATTACATATGCACATTTCAATGACACCCACACTATATTTCATAATTCCACATGTTGGTACCAGAATTAAGGTCAATAGGAAGGGATACAGCTAATTGCAGACATCAGTTATACAATTATGTAGGGATACATAATGCTGTACATTACCTCGGCCATGTATCTGCAGTACATAGTATGGTACATAGTATAGTTAAATTGGGTTGAAAAAAGACAAAGCCCATCAAGTTCAACCCCTTCAAATGAAACCCAGCATCCATACACACTCCCCTCCCTACCCTCACACAAATTATATACACAAATTATATATACCCGACTTTTTGATATCAGTTAGGCCACAATAATACCTAATGGAACAACTGAAGATTGTGAACTTTTCTGGGTACCACAATGGTCATACCACCAGGCAGAAATGGCTCAAACAATTCAAAATAAGACATACGTATCATTACATCACGCTATTACTGAAAGAGTGTTATTTATATTTACCTTCCATTATTGGAATCTTACTTTTCTCACTTTTGGAAGAATTCATTTTTAACAAGACCCTCTAAAACAATTTGTCAAAGACATAACTGTAGGAATAAAGCAGATGCACTTTGGTTATATTGCTGGAAATATGAGCCATAAATCTATCAGTGGTCTCTTTCTGACGAATGCAGTTTAGCATTCCCGGTCATAACAAACGAATGTATTTTCCACTAGTTTATCTACAAAAACATGAGGGCTTCAGGATTACAGTATTTTTTTTTCTTTTACCTATTTTTAGATTTATTCTGAATAATATTTTAGAAACCAGCTTTGCTAAATATATGCTGGGAAAGTATCCTGTAGAAAATGTAATTATTTTTCAAATGGAAAACAAGATAAGTTAATATTGCTTCGTTTTATTTAAGCAGGGATGCTCTGGCCAGTTGGCCACATGTAAGTCTGTTCTACATTTATTGCACCTAGTCACAACACCTTTTTTTAACCTCTCTGTACTGTTTTTGGTTGTCTCCTCCAGACTCCTGTAAGTCTTTGTGCTGAGTTTTTTCTGCAAATGAACTTTTGTATATCTGCTAACAAGGATTTACTATTCTCACACCACTGTAATAGCCCTTATTAAAATGTCCTACAAACTGCCAAGGACATACATTTTTATTGATTCTTTATTTTATAAGACTTAACAGTTAGTGCTGAAAATAATAACAAATATAAAAAATAAAGGCAATGGACCAGCAGAATAGAGGGCCCTGTTCACAAGTGTTGTGCTTGTGTCTGTTCTTGAACTATAATGGCCACCCCCACCCAAACTTGTGTATCTGGTGCCAGATTATTGGATTTATTGCTCCTTATAAATGGCAGTGATTGCTACTTTTCCAACGGAGGGTGTAGAAATCTACAGCCATAATTGCATTGTTTGTTGTTTGTGGCAATGGTTGAATTGAGCAATGTTTATCTCCTGCTCCTCCTGCAATCACAAAAATGAAAACCACTGCTGTACATAGCTCTATTGTGAGCTGAGAAGAACTACAATGAAGCACATTTGAATGTTGCTGTCAATGGATGGATAGTCAAGTAGAAAGAGAGCCTGGATGATGTTTTAGATTGAGCTGTGGAGCAGCTGGTATGTTCTCCTAAGAAAATAGGTTTTCATTAAACTTTACGGGACAATCTGATGAAGCAAGGGAATGAATTTTAGATCATGGGCACAGCAAAGGAGCATTGTAACTACAAAAAAAATAGGTAGTGATCTGTTTAAATCATGGCAGCGAAGTGGGGGGAATGCAGTGCTAATAAGTCCTTTTTAAATAAGAAGCTTGAAATTAACTTTGTAAGGTTTGGAGGCCAACTCAGGTATATGGAATGCCCATTAGAAATGAACTGATAAAATTGGGGTGGAAAATGCTGAATGAATGAATGAGAGAGAGGGCAGATGCATCAATGATCAGCAACTGAAGGATGGTTTAAATAAGGCCTGAGAAAATGACTATGTTATATTAGACACTAGCGTGAACGTATTGATTGAAAAGTATCAAGAAAAAGGACCAACGCAACTAAAGGCATGGAAATTCAGGATAGATGGATCTCTTTGGGTGTCATTGACATGTAAAGTGGAATTGATGAAAGTTAGATAACAAACTATAAGGGACCAAAAAAGAGCCATGCGGTACTTCAGCAGACATTGAGGAATAGAGATGGTATAAGAAAACTTCAGACAGTGTCACAAATGCCTAGAGAGTAGAGGCTTGGAATAAACAAAGTGCAGTCAATAATGTCAAGATCAGCCCGGGACTCGAACCCTTGTTTTTGAGGTTCTGGACACTGGAGGTTGAGGTTCTTGCCTCGTGAGCCACTGGGGGCTCTTAGGCCTGATCCTGAACTCTTGTGTTTAATGTTTCTGTTTATCTGCCTGTTCACAGTATGTTTCCTCCCTATTTTCCACCCACCTTGTTTACCCTCATGTGTCTCCCATTCCTAATCACCTTCCCTTTATAAACCCCGCCCTGAGCTTTGTTCAGGGCTGAGTCATTGAATGTAATTGTTTGTTCCTGACCTGTTACCTGAATCTTGTTCCTGAATCTTGTTCCTGAATCTTGTTCCTGGATCTTGTTCCTGAATCTTGTTCCTGTATCTTATCTGTAGCTTATCTGAATCTTATCTGAATCTTATCTGAATCTTATCTAAATCTTATCTGAATCTTGCTCCTGAATCCTGTTATCTGTATCTTGAATCCTGTTACCTGGAAACCTTGTCTTTGAATACCTTGTACTTTGTGAGTACCTTTTGTTCCTGTGTTCCCCATTTTTTCCCTTACCTTGTGGATACCCTGATTAGCCTTTTTTGCCTGTTCCTACCTTTTTGTTTTCTGTGTTCTGGCTGCCATTAAATCTACAATTTACTTTCATCATGTCTTTGCCTCCAATCACCTATGGCTACACCCATGGGCTTCCACCATATCCACTCCCCATGGAGTGGCTATCCTCAGTTACAGCGGTTCCCCGTTGTAAACCTTACACAAAGACAGAGAAGAGATCTACTAATATGATTATAGGGAAACGGTCATTTGACATAGACATGAGCAAACCAGTTACTGACCACTTTAATGAGTATTAGGGAGAAAGTCAGACTGCAAGAGAGCAGGAGTTGAAAATCTAAGATTGCTGTTTTTAGAGTAACCTAAGATTAGGTGTATTTAAAGGTGTTATATTTATACACGCTTAATAGAAGTAGTAAAGGTTCCAGCTGTCATTGAAAGATTTGATGAGTTAAAATTGCAAGTAGCATGGAGGCGAGCACAAGAGTGACTGAAAAGGGTCAAAAGGGAGACCCAAAAAAGCACAAGCAAATGTACAATCGCAGGGCAAGGTATAGATGATAGATATTGGGGTTACGAAAGGTGAATAGAAAAAAAAGTTCTAAAGGATTCTGAACGCCTCCTTTTATTGCATGGGGGTTGTTCAAGAGGAAACCATTGCAATTCAGACTCAAAGATCAGATCATAAAATACTTATTTATTTCTTATTAATATGATAAAATCAGATAACATCAAGGCTTGCCGTGCTTGGTCTAGCTGCCAAATATTTTGACTGCCATATTAGGAGAATAGTAAAGAGTTTCTGTTTGAATAATTTGGGTCCTCTCATGAGTTATGACTTGTTTAGTAGCTGCGGGCTCTTGTTTTGGCAACACAGGGTTGTTTAATACAGGCTATTTCTGCCCATTAAAAAGAAGCATCTTGGGCTGTACTTGTTTCAGATTCCTGTTTATCTTCTCTTACACCAACATTACCCATTTCAATCTCAATCTGCTCTACTCTTGGAATGTCCTGACCTGTATGCTCTAGTTAAGTACTGTGAGTACAGTATGTTGTTACAATAAAGACTAAAGGTGATCACTTGGCTTACACTGCTCCAGCTTGACACTTCAACCATGGGCTTTGCAGAATAGAGCAGCATATGAACCGTGAGCAGTTGATTTTAGCTGAGACTTCATTAAAGCTCCAGTATCTTCCAGTATCTTCCATTGCCATGTTTTTAATCCTAACTCCAGAGTCTCTTTGACATACAGTATATACAGGATGCAGGCAATATTTCTCATACTGACAATGATGTTTTATATATGTGTATGTAGGGATGTGAAAATCTTAGACACCCTTACACTTTACAGACAGGCACATCCCTAGTAATATGGACACCTCAGTGGGTCCTTATGGGGACCTTGTGCTTATGTAAGGTTTAGGAACCAGGTGCTCTGGGTCCATTGCTTTAGCCCAACCAAGCAGGCTGGAAGGGAATGGGTAGTGTCGACCCTAGGCGCCTTGGCCCTAGTAATTAGACAGCTATACTCAATTATAGATCACTCTAGGAGTGATAGAGAGGTTATTTAGTTGAGCAGCTCAAGGCTCCACAGAGGAGATTAGAGGGATTAAGATCCCAGAGTATTACTGACCTGGAATAAGGACTAAAGTGTTGAGGTAGGGATGATAGGAGTTCCCCTAGTCTGCCACTGGAAGATATTCTGAAAACTGGGCAATACCCATCACATGCTGTCAACTTACTCTCTGCTGTATATTCCCTAGCCTGTGAGGATTCAGCCTATACGTGCTGTGAGTATATGCTTCCTTTATGCTGCTGTGTATGTTCTATGCTCCATTGTGGATCAATGTGCTGAATGATCTATGTGCTATTGTTCAATAAATACAGTTCTATGTTAAAGAACTACTGGCACCCATCATTGTGCTACCCTACCCAGTACACTACACCCTGCCTCCACCGCGTTGCGAGGGCTTGCCCCTGAGAAAGAGAGCTCATCTGTGGTCTCAGTCCACAAAGGAAAGTAGCTAAAACTGCCCTCACATAAAGCAGTTTACTATAGCGCTACATGTATTTCACTGTTTATCAAGGGACATAACAATAAGAAGAGCAAAGCCAAAGGATGAAGGGCCACAAGTAGTAAAGTGTCACCTTAGGGGGAATGATTGAATCTGAGAACCTGGAGACATGTTGCTGTTTGGCCCAGTAGCCTCTAGTTACAGATGAAGCCACTTGGATTTGTGAGTTAAATGCGTCATGACTCAGAGTTAATTGAAGAAACTGTGTTATCTAAAGTTATCTTAACTCATTTAATGCATTTAACCTTTTCATTAGCATACCAAAGCACCATTGTTCACAATGGTGAATGCTTTAATTAGATGGGATGTTATGTCACAGTTTTCTGTGTTAAATGAGATAAATGGGATATCTGTGTTTAGTTATTCTGTGTCAAACAGACAAACCAAAGTGGCTGCATCTGTATGCCTCTATACGACACTGTATTTGTTTGTCCGTAAATAATAGCCGGAGGCATAACCTTTTTGCTTGGAGGCTACAGATAGCAGAGGGACCATTCTCTGTTCTCCAGCTTAGAACGTAGGGTAATAATGATTTCTGTTGTTTTCAGTACTGTAAGCTTGCTATTGGCACATCCAGAAGAATTCCTGTGCGTCTCCCATTCTACCAATTAAGCTCTACCATCAACAGTGATTTTGTGTGACAATCCTTCAGTACAGCATGTACTTGGACATTTTAGAGCCCCTCCCAAAGAACCAACATACACAGCAATATCATGATCTTTGATTAAAAATATAAAAGCATTACTTTTTATATTATATTTTTATAATGCTCTCCAGAAACACTGGAGCCTAAATAATAACACTTATTTAAGTCCATATTTTATAATGCTGAGACCCTGATATTGCTAGAGCTTTCTATTGCCTAGAGCTTCTATTCTACTAAAAAAATATTTTTTAGTAGACTTAAGGTATGAAGATCCAAATTACAGAAATACCCTATATCGGAAACCCCAGGTTCCAAGCATTCTGGATATCAGGTCCCATATATGTATCTCTTTATTTATTAAACATGAAAAAATCAAGGGGTAAGTCTGATTTTTATATTTTAACAAGAGATAATGTACTATAATAAAATGTGTGCAGGAACATTATTATTAACAGAATGCAGAATTGGTTTCCATTAAAATTCCGTGTTTCTGGGGTAGTCATATTTCTTGGCACTGATCATATTCCTTCAAATGTTTAGGTCTGAGTAAAACAATAAAGACGATTCCTCGGGAGCCCACATGCTGCTTCTGCTTTTATTAATGTATTCCATGATGTTTAACATTTTCCCAACCCGAGGAGAATCTGACTTTAGTTTTATGCAGAGCTCAGTTAATTCTGTTATTCATGGTTTTATTTAATTCCTGACGACAGCAGGATAAGGTCAGTCCACATGCAGTTCCCCATTTGTAACAATGTCAGACAGATAACAGAGAGTCGGCATTACTCACTAACACTGGCTACATTTCTTAATTGCATTTACTCACCATTTCCAAAAGTGAAATGTATAACCTTCAAGTAAACTATTTTTAAATAGAAACAGATTTGGCTGTGAGGGGAGCAACCCTAGAGAAATCATGCACTGTATAAATCCTGTTCCCTGCTGCTGTAAACATATAACATATATACAGGTAACATATGAATGTATGTATACCCAACTAAGATATAATTAATCCTTATTGGAGGCAGAACAATCCTACTACAGAAAATAGTGATGGGTGAATTTATTCGCCAGGCCCGAATTCGCATCGAATTTGCCCATTTCGCCGCCAGCGAATAAATTCACGAAATAGCAGTGAAAATTCGCTGGTGAAAATTCACCACCGACGCTGCCAATTTAGACGCTGGCGAATTGTCACCTGCGTCAAAATTGCTGTTTTGCAAATTTTTCGCTAGTTTCGTGAATTTCGCTAGAAATTAGCGAAATTCGTGGCAAAGCAAAACGGGACAAATTCGCCCATCACTAATAGAAAACCCTAGCTCCCAATCTTTCTGGATAACAGGTCCAATACCTGTATTAACTCTGGGAGCCATTTAATATGTGCATAATTGGGTGCAATGTGCCATGTTTTTTAATACTGTCCTGGACTGAACGCTGGACATATATGTGCCCTGCCGTTTGTCAGTTTTGTATTAATGAGGTGCATGCAGGTGTAGGCACATTATCACCCCCATCTGCCAGCGGCCATCCCATAACTTGCATGTCATTTAGCCGTTTAAATTAGGGCACACCTGCAGGCTCATGCCATAACAGTCCCCTGTACTAACTGTCTGCCTTATGTCAGGTGGTAAGGAAAGAGCTGGCTTGTACTCTCTTGCACTTTGCCTTGAATCTACTGCTAGATTTCCAAGTCACTGCCAGATGCAGAGCACAGCCATAAGCTGGTCATATGTGCTTTTTATATGAGCATTAAGGGGCACCATTTTGCACCCCTTAGGGCTCTGGCACATGTACAGGGTCAAAGTAAATACTCCTGTCTTTTACAAGGTATACAGGACAGACTAAGGAGGTCCAATCTCACTATTGTTTTCTGAGTCAGGGTCGGACTGGCCCGACAGGATACTGGGAAAAAAACGGTGGGTCCCGGCCATCATGGGCTCCTGCTGGTTCAAGCCTGCTATCCTGATTGGCCGCCCCCTGTTAAGAAGAAAAGGAGATTAATGGTATGTGATGTGACACATGCATGGGGGAGATTGGGAGGGGGTCCTGGTGGCTGCCAGGAGGACCCTTAGTGTTGCAGCCCCGGTGGGCCCCAAATTCTCCAGTCCAACACTGCTCTGAGTTATACTGAGTGCTTACAGTACATTTGGACAATTATGTTAACACTTTTCATAAGACTAATGATATATAAAATAAAATAGCAAAGCCCACATTACTGCTTATAATAATAATAATGCTTTGCAGAAACTGGGCAATTCTTAAAACAATACATGCTTTCTATAATTTTTTTCTTTTTGTGGACTAACATAGTCACACCCTTGCCTGATATACAGGGAACCAGCTTGTGAGAGTAAACAATATGGCAGCTTCTGTAATATGAATGCAAGCCAAGGAAGGCATTTTTCAGAATAAATGATGCCCATATGCTTTACTGAACTTTACAGCAAAATAAACAGAAAGATAACCATTCATTTAATCTTGAATAATACTAGGGTTGCCACCTTTTCATAAAATTTCCCCTGGCCGGTGGTGGAGGCAGGAACAAAAGGGGTGGGCTGTGATGTAAAAGGGGCAGGACATAATGTAAAAGGAGGTGGAGCCACAACACACAATGGGCAGAAGGCAGAGAAAAGGTAAGATTGGGGGCGGGCCAAGGGCTTTTGTTAGGGGTATTACAAATTTACTGCCAGCTACATTGCCAGTAAATTTGTAATAATAGCCCCAGCCTTGGCAGGTGTTTTATCGGTTAGGCCGGTAAAATACTGGCTGGGTGATGATCCTAAATAATACATATAATTTCTTTGAATTCAAATAATCCTTTGATCCTTTGCTTAGGGTCTCTACTTCTGCCCAATAATGGTGAAATAAAAACCCTCCCTTTTTTGATCAGAGCTCATTCAGTTGGACTTATGTAAAATAAAATGCTGTATAAACTCTATCTGACAAAAATAAATACATCTATTTTGATTTGCACAGCCATACTTGATTCCTCACCTTGTTCTATGTTGAAGTGATGGATTCTGGGAGATAAAATCCCTCTGTTTTCTAAAGAACCTGTGCACCAGCCACCATTTCACCCTCTCTTTTGCTTTTCCCTATTATTTCTCTACTTGTGAGACTGAACAGTACAGTCTCCCATGAACTTAAACCCTCTTTTTTAACATCAAAGTCTTCATTCCACTCTTTCTTCTCTGCCAAAGATAACTCCACGTATCACCCATATTTATAACCCTACCCTTTTTAAAAATGATTTTTTTTTTTTGTTTGCTTTGTTTGATGCGTCTCAAAAAAACATGCACTTGGTATAAGTGTGGTTTAAAGGTGTATACAGAATCAAGGCTATGAATGATATGTAAAATATGATTGTTAGTGGGCAGCAGAGGAGAGTACTCTTTTGTTGTAGCAAAACCACAAGAAAGTGCACTTTCTCCCAACTGCCCTCTGTTCTCTGACACTGCCGCCTGAAACATATCCAAAGACTGCTTTACTGCAAAGACTGGTTTACTGCAAAGACTGATTTACTGCAAAGACTGGTTTACTGCAAAGACTGGTTTAGCAAACCTAATACACTGAGGCTCAAGGGAATCCTTTCAAGTGGCAGTTATTTAAGGTTCTTTTAAACACAACTACAGGTATAGAATCCATTATCCAGCAACGAGTTATCCAGAAAGCTCTAAATTACGGGAAGGCCATCTCCCATAGACTCCGTTTTATTCAAATAATTCAAATTTTTAAAAATAAATTCCTTGAATGACCTTGTACTTGATCTCAACTAAGATATAATTAATCCTTATTGGAGGCAAAACAATCCTTTTCTAGTAGAATTAAGGTATGATGATCCAAATTACAGAAGATCAGTTATCCGGAAAACCCCAGGTTCCGAGCATTTTGGATAACAGATCCCATAACTGTACTGGCTAAATATGATATAAATGGGTACTACACAATGGGTTGCAAAGTCGGGAATAAATGAAGAAGTTCTTTTCTCCATCTGTTATTTTCCTGTCTTATAATCACTGGAAGTTGATGAATTCGTTAAGGAATGTTTCATCAGCCGTACTTATTATATCTTTCATAATTATGCCATCACGGTCATTTAGGTCTTGTATTCCCCTGTTTTCCACCAAACAGTTTTATGCAAATGTGTGACCCTGGCAAATTGATCAGAAACTGCAAAAATCCCATGTAGATGCCTAATTAGTTAACAGCTACAATAAATTCACAAGGTAACAGAACTTTGCCCAAGATGAAGCTTGAGGGCAGAAGAAAAAGGTGTGCAACCTTGGGATTACATTGTTATGTCCCATAAGTATTAGTTTCTACTTGTTGGAATTAAAGTGCAGTTTACAGTTTTCAAGTCCTTTCCTCTCAATTAGCCTGTAACCTTAACCTTCAATATCCTTTTTCCATCCAGCCTATGAGTTCTCACGAATGACAATTCTGAACAGAAGTGGCCTTAGCACATGCCCTGGGGCCAGCACTTGTCATTTGGCCTTCTTCTAAATGTATTCTATTTCCCACTATTGCCTGGCACCTTTCTTTCAGCTAATTACATATCTAGTTTACTAGCCCATAGCCCAGTCATAACCTCTGCAATTTAAAGATTACTCCTTGGGTGAATCAGTGTTAAAAGCATAGCAGGCATTACAGTAAGCACTTATCATGATCACAATTCTATCCGCATCAGTTACATTTGTGTGACATGATTTTCCTTGACATGCCTGTTCTTCATGTTATCCTACATTCTGCAAGTACTGTTTGGCATTAACAACCAAATGTAATAAAATACCCTAAGTTTGCCCATGTGCAGGAGCCAATAATAATAATAATAATGATAATAATAATATAACAGGTGAGCAGTAAATGCTAGCTGCTAACTGGTTGATATGGGTTACTAAAGTTTGTTATAGTTATACAGGAGCAGTGACCAGCTCCATGTTGTAGCTCCCACCCTTCCCAACTATAGTCAGGTGATCCCACTGGTGTCTAATAAAAGGGCAGCCAAGTTTGGGGGTTTTACTTTAAAAGCAGCAAGTAAGTTGCAGGTAAAACTTAGTCCCTTTGGAAAATGTATAATGAAGCAATAGAATTCTTAATGAATCAGATGAAAATCAAGCGTAGGACTGGCCAGATATGGGATGACTTTGACGTAGTTGGCCAGCTTAAATATATTGTAATATATGGACAAACAATCCCTGTGTTGTTTAAAGGGTAAGGCATTTTTTAGTAGCAGTATGCACAAAATGTCTCTGTCTTAAATATATTGATAATGGGTTGAGTGCAGAGGACTCTTGTAGTTGACTATATGTATTTTGTGGTCACACTCTCATTGCACCCCCGCCTAATGGTTTTAAAAAATAGTGGTGAGCACAACTTTCCCTTGTTCATTTATTACCAGGACAGTAGGGTATAAAGTGCAATAAATGGGTGCCATCCACCATGTGTTTTGCACTTTGCTCCCAGGGAGTTCGACAGTTTGGTAGGCACAGGCCACATTGGGATCCTGTACTCATCACCTCCCCTATGGCAAGGATGGGGCTGCTTTGCACCTTTGTGCTTCACCCTGCCCAGGTTCAGCCCTTAGAAGAGAATGAGATCTAAAGGACACATGTCTTCTCCCCTTAAAGTGGCCGTAGATATTACTATTGTTCTTTCGACCATTGATCACAGGAAAGATCATTCCTTTCAATACACATGTGTAGAGCTGAATATATATATATATATATACACAGATATACAGGTAGAAACAATAGAATTCTACCTGTATCTGACGACAGGGTCAGACTGGGCCAGAGAGACACCGGGAAAAAGCCCAGTGGGCCCAGGCCCTCATAGGCCCCCACCAATCCAGCCCTGCTTCCCTAGCTAGCTGTTGCGCTTTTCACACATGCGCACACGGTGCCTTTTGCGCATACGCACGTCACAATGTTTTGCATGGATGCATCGCAGCGGTTTTCACTGGAATTTAGAGGTCGGGAGGGGGCCCCTGGGGACTGCCAGGAGGGCCCTTCATTGTGCAGTCCCGGTGGTCCCCCAAGGCCCAAGTCCGACCCTGACAATTCAACAACAATTGACGATGTTGAGGTGCCTTCAAAGGCGCCTGATCAAAATTTTCTGGCCAGCCAGAATGACGAGCTGACCGTTATCCAAGTCTTCTGCTGATATTGGTTATCTCGTCTCCCACCATACATGCACCGAATATCGTACGAAAATTTGTTTCATACAATATTATTGGTGCGTCTTTGGTTACCTTTAGTGTCTCTGCACCAACATATAACCTCTAGCATCTTAAGCCTTTTACAGTCTTTTAGCCCCATTCAGTTTTGTATAAGATATATGATAAGTTGCATCACATATGGAACTAGAATTTCTTATTCTCTGAAAAGAAGGTCTATAATGTAACCAAATACTATATGAACCTTTCGTGTCTATGATAACTGAGCAAACAAAGTGGAAACAGCAGCAATTTGGGTCATTTCAGTCTCATTACCAGATCATTATATGTACAGGCCCTCGGACAGGCAGTTTAAGCAGTCCATGCTGTGATGCCATGGGATCTCAGTCAGCCTATCTGAACAAAAAACAGGAGAACCAAGAGCTACAAGCACAGGACCACCCTCCCCCTTCTTTTGCAATTCTTTTATTTAACCCATCAGCTGAATGAATGGATCAGTGCAGTGTGGCCATCTTTGTGCAGACAAATCATATAATATCCATCTGTTAAGCCTATGGACCAGCTGTCAGATAATCAGAAACTGACCTATGTGTGGCTGTCTGCCTGTAGTTGCTTTGCTATTGCAGGATTTGCCTTCATGTATCCATTCTCATCTGCCTCCATTATATCTATACCATGCCTGTCACTGATATTCTATAAGAAACACTCTTCCCTTGTGTCTTACAGTAGCTAACAACTGTTTTTTTGTCTGTACCATCTCAGGATATTATTAAGCCCCCTCTGCTAAATATCTAAAATAATTTCTTTCTGTGTCTCTGTTTATTTTCTGTAAGGAACATTGTTTCTGTGTTACTTTCATCCTGTGACTGATTTTGTGCAGTTGCCAGTAACAACCAATCATTTTGCAGTGCAGAGACCCGATGCCATTTTTTAGTGCAGAAAATATGGTGGATTGTGCCTGCTTTTTGCACTTTGCTCCCTGCCCTGCACTTAAATGACCCCCATCAATTTCAAGCACAAATAAAAGTGAAATACTATTGATTTTATGATCGTACTTTTATATTTATGATTTTGATTTATTCTAGAAGGTCTAGGTTCCCTGTTAGTGGCAAACTGCCTTTATCCAAAACACAATATTCGTTCTCTTTAATGGAACATAGAATGACGGTGTGATTCCCTTTATTGCAGTCAGAGATACAGGTATATCAGGCGCACACCTTAATCTTTCCTTTTTGCAAAGGCTGTGCTTCATTTCTATTCATGATCAATGTCCCAAAATAAAATGGCTCTTCGCTGACGCACTTTTAATTTTGAAATATTTGTATCACTCAAAGAATATTGTTCGCTGCCGAGTGAGTTGATGGGAGAAACCCACATAGAGAACATTCCTGACAGTATGAGTGATTGGCTTTTTAAATAAAACGCCCACCTTTTATCAGGACGTGATGTGTGTGCAGATATAATGGGATGCAGCCTGACAGATGGAGCAGGAATATGTGTGTTGATATGTACACAGTCAATGATATAGCGCGGAGCTAAAGACAAAAGCCCAGGCAATGAGAAGACTGTTGGTACAGGGAAGGGATCTGTTAGGCAGCAAATGCATGAATGACATGCAGGACACAATAGGCAGCACTGTTAGCAGATGGGAAGGAGACAGATCAGGGATTTCTTACTTGGGTAGACACAGGGAGGAGATGTGCAAAGTCAGGAGTCTCTGATTTACTGAGCTCCACCTAGAGATGTTCCATATCAGTATAAATTCATACACTGAGTTATTAACAATACAGCTCCTCAGTCATGACTCCAGTGTGAAAGAGTATAGAATGTTATGGAATCTTTGTAACAACTCACTCACACACACATTACTATGATATTAGTGTAAGTAGCTGAAATTCAAGAATGGAATGAAGATGTTAGAAGACAACAGCAGCTTTATGCACTGATAATGGCTTATAGGCTATAACTAGGCAGAACTACTAGTGTTCCCTGTCTTCAGGGACATAAGTAACAGCCCATGGGTCTCGGTGCAAAACATGTGCCCAGTGATCAGCACGTACTACATGTATTGGACCTGTTATCCAGAATTCTTAGGACCTGGGCTTTTCCAGATAAGGAATCTTTCTGTCATTTGGATCACTGAAAAATCGTTGAAAGTTAAATAAAACCAGTACAGGTATGGGATCTGTTATCCGGAACCCCGTTATCAAGAATTCTCCAAATTACGGAATGCCCGTCTCCCATTGACTCCATTTTATCAAAATAATCCACATTTTTAAAAATGATTTCCTTTTTCTCTGTAATAATAAAACAGTAGGTTGTACTTGAGCTAAACTAACAAATAAGTAATCCTTATTGGAAGCAAAACCAGCCAATTGGTTTTATTTAATGTTTACATGATTTTCTAGTAGACGTAAGGTATGAAGATCCAAATTACAGAAAACCCAAGGTCCCGAGCACTCTGGATAACAGGTCCCATACCTGTAGTATTGTTTTGCAATAAGGGTTCATTATATCTTAGTTGGGAGCAAGAACAAAGTACTGTTTTATTATTACAGAGAAAATTTAATTTTCAATTTAATTATTCGGATAAAATTAAGTCTATGAGAAATGACCTTCCCATAATTCAGTGCTTTCTAGATAATGGGTTTTTGAATAGTGAATTGTGAAGATTAAGTATTCATGACCTTTTTCCGGATAATGGATCTGTAATTTGGATCTTCATACCTTAAGTCTACTATAAAGTCATGTAAACATTAAATAAACCCAATAGGATTGTTTTGCCTCCAATAAGGATTAATTATATCTTAGTTTGGATCAAGTACAAGGTTTTGTTTTATTATTACAGAGAAAATGGAAATGATTTTAAAAAATGCAAATTATTTGATTAAAAATGGAGTCTATGGGAGATGGCCTTCCCATAATTTGGAGCTTTCTGCAGAACGTGTTTCTGGATAACGGATTCCATACCTGTACCAGGTTTTCCAGTCTCTCCCATTAACACGACTGCAGAGGATTCTAATGTTTTGCCTGTTTTGAGAGGGCCCTAAAACTGTTACAAAGGCAAATGATACAGTATCTTTAGCTCACAGAGTACACAGTTCATAAATATAGACACATTCATTCCTTGCACATCAAAACAAAGCCAAGCAACTACGTGTGCTCTAATGCAAATTTACAGAAATGCATAGCAAGTATTAATATTGTGTATATTCCATGCCTTTGTTCCTGGCCTAAAGCAAAATGATTTCCCGCAAGTGTGAAGTCAGGTGCCTGCTGGTGGTGATAATCAAATAATGTGATAGCCAAGCCTGGGATTTTCATCGTAATAAAGTCCCTATTACTCCAGAATCAAATCACCGCTGTACTATTTACACATCTCATGGTGTGTCTTTTCATTCTCAGTGTTTTGTTACAGGGGGAGGACCGTGTAAATCTGCAGCGAGTCACATAGTTTCTCTCCTGCTGCGAGGAACCCTCTTATTAATTACCACTTTCATTCTTTACCAGAAACAGCAGTGATAAATGAAGCAAGCAGCCTTCTGCTGGGAGACTCACACAACTGGCCCCTTTATGAGTATGGTGTTCCTTGTATAAACAGAAAAATTCAAAAACTGCTTTATTCAGTGGTTAACCTGGGCTCTGGCCTTAGTGGGACAAGGGCAATACCCCCTGGGCTGGGTCATTCCAGACATGAGTCCTGCACAGAGAACTGCTCATCCCTACAGCTAATTCAGCAGTTTCTGCAAAGCTTCATTGAAGGCACAGCTGTCTGGCATGTTTATGATTCATGGGGTCGCTGCTCCTGTGGGACCATTGCAGGTCTTTAAAATAATGGCTACACCGGGTCTCACATGGGTCTCATACACACACAACTGTAGCATTCGATTGGGCTGGATTTTTTTCACAAAAAAAACTCACAATTTGGAAGTTAGAATATGTAACAAAATGAAAATAAAATAAAATGACATCATTACTGATAGTTTAAGGTTACCAGATCAAGTCTATTATAAATAATACAAGTTGCTGGCTGACATTTTTATTGTTTTTACCCTTTATATATTTACAGTAAATTATATGTCAGCATTCAGCTACAAAAGTCCCTTGCCTTCTGATCAAGTGGCACATAAAATGCAAAATCCTCTTCTCTTTTAAAGTTCTTCTACACCCTTCAAAAGATTTACAATAATTCTTTGAACCATTAGCCATTCATAAGAGGCCATTGTTCTCAGACACACGAACTTCAACCTTCCTCATCATCCTCCGTAACCTTCTGTACTTTTGTCTGCAAAGGGCAGAGACACTATGTGGGGCTTATTTTCAAACACTAGCAAAATAATCCTATTGGGTCTATTTAATGTTTAAATAATTTTTAGGGCAGAGGCACACGCTGCTATTTCGGGAGATTAGTTGCCCAGCGACAAATTGCTTCTTCTTCGGGCAACTAATCTCCCTGAACTGTCACAGGCGGGATGGTACTTGGAGTGCTTCATTTTCTGAAGCCGCCCGAAGTTGCCTCATGAGGAAACTTCGGGCGACGTTGGAAAGCAGAAGCGATCTGAGTGTCATCCTGCTGGTGATTTACATTCTAGCCGGTGGGAAGGCAGTTCGGGGAGATTAGTCGCCGAAGAAAAAGCGATTTGTCGCTGGGCAACTAATCTCCCAAAATAGCAGCGTGTGTCTCTGCCCTAAAAATTATTTAAAGGGATACTGTCATGGGAAAAAAACATTTTTTCAAAATGAATCAGTTAATAGTGCTGGTCCAGCAGAATTCTGCACTGAAATCCATTTCTCAAAAGAGCAAACAGATTTTTTTATATTTAATTTTGAAATCTGACATGGGGCTAGACATATTGTCAATTTCCCAGCTGCCCCAAGTCATTTGACTTGTGCTCTGATAAACTTCAATCACTCTTTACTGCTGTACTGCAAGTTAGAGTGATATCACCCCCTCCCTTTTTCCCGCCAGCAGCCAAACAAAAGAACAATGGGAAGGTAACAAGATAACAGCTCCCTAACACAAGATAACAGCTGCCTGGTAGATCTAAGAACAACACTCAATAGTAAAAACCCATGTCCCACTGAGACACATTCAGTTACATTGAGAAGGAAAAACAGCAGCCTGTCAGAAAGCATTTCTCTCCTGAAGTGCAGGCACAAGTCACGTGACCAGGGGCAGCTGGGAAATTGACAAAATGTCTAGCCCCATGTCAGATTTCAAAATTGAATATAAAAAAATCTGTTTGCTCTTTTGGGAAATGGATTTCAGTGCATAATTCTGCTTGACCAGCACTATTCACTGATTCATTTTGAAAAATTTTTTTTTTCCCATGACAGTATCCCTTTAAACATTAAATAGACCCAATAGGATTATTTTGCTAGTGTTTGAAAATAAGCCCCACATAGTGCATCAACTGAATACTGCTTATGTTTGTTAAGCAGGCTCTTCAGATAAAAATGAATAATACCATGTAGCCGTACCTATAACTATTCTATAAGAAATTGGGTTTGTAATGTCACCTATATATTATAACAAACTATACATTTAAGCTACTGTCCTAGGCCTTCTTGCTGGAAGCTGAGAGTTGTACCTACAGAAAGTTGGAACTACAGAGCACAAAGAGATTCTGTGCACAAATATAATTACTGCACTGCTCTGGTAATTTGTTTTATTTTGCATAATTGCAAAAGAGAAAATAAAGCACTGAGAGAAGTGCTGAAATATTTCTTATCGGAAAGCGCTCTTGTCATTCTAGAGAGCTGAAGCGAAATGCAAATGCTTCAATCTGCGTGGAAAGAAATGCAGAAAGAACGTGTAAGTATATGCAAGAGAATATCTATTACCATTTGCTTTTTTGTAAAAAGCCATTTGCCGCTACTATTATTTGCCAGCGTTCAGCTGCTGGCACTACAATGGGGCACATTTGGATCCATCAGCAGTATTTGTCTTCCAGAGAAAAAGGGCAAAGTGTTAAGATGAATTCCGGGCCTAGAAACTTGCAGAGAGCAGTGCCCTAGCGGGGGGAAAATGTCTCTTGATTAGAATAATTACGATGGTCTGTCCTTGGTTCCACACAAATTCAAAGATGAATTATCAGCTAATTTCCCCATGACTGAGATGATCACAGTGAATTAAAATGATGTGCCAGCTTGTATTAAAGCATAGAAATACAAATGATTTTTGTCAAAGAGTGAGTTGAAATAAAAATCCAAAATAAAGTTTGGAGGCGGAAAAGTGCAAAAGTTTGTAAGGAGTGTGGGTTCTATGAAGATGGCAGAATGGCCTAGAATTAAAGGGAAAATGGTCATTTTCACAGACTGCACAGGTGACTGAATCGAAGCAGCAGCCAATTACATTGATGTATTGTTTATGTGCTTCTTCTGTAGCTTCTAATCTTCATTTGTCACATAGAGTTACTGCTCAAAGGGCTAAAGCAATTCCATGGGAGATCTCACTATTAGAGTACAGAGGAGTCCAGCTACACTGGGTCTTGGACAATTAGTAGGGGTAACATTGTTAGTAGCTCAGGAGTTGGTATAAAGTGGGTATAAAGAGACAGTTTTTTATTTACTGTATTCTCACACAGATAATAAGTTCCATGTAAAGCAGAATTGAGGTATTGGTATAAACTAACAGATCTGGACACATATCCACCATCCTCAATGAAGGAGATAGAGAACTAGACCAGGAATGTCCAACTAGAGGCCAACCCACTGGATGTGGACCTATAAAATGATTACACAATACAATCCATTAGATTTTACTTTACTTTAGCTTTTATTTCTGAATATACGATTGACAGGTGAGCTTGTAAAAATCCCAGGGAAATGCCAATTTTCTGGGTAATCGGGCTCAAAAGGAACTGAAACTTGAATCAATGCAGCACATCCATGAACAGGCAGTTAGGTGAAGAAAGATATCCACGGAAGCATGAGCGACATTTCAAAGAATATTCCCTCAAATGGGGAGGTTTATACTCCTTTTTGGGGGGTGGGCAAAAGAAAAAAATTTAACATTGACAGAAATACAAAAAAAGAAAAATAGAAGACGTACCTGCTGGCAAGTTCTCATGAGCAGAGCAAAAATTCAAGGTTACATTGAAGTTTCCCAAACATAGATAAACACAACAGAAGCAGAAATGACTATATTCATTGATACTTTAACCCTTTCTGCAGTTATAAAAGGGTTTGTTTAACTGTAAACGTATACTATAATCTCAAAGAGCACTTAGGGGTGCAAGAGTGTGCTTATATGTCTCCACCTGTCTCCCTCAATTGCATTGAGCACTGCCTAATGTAGGCAGCATGTGATTGATTCTAGGCCCAGTCCGCAGGTTACTGGGATATGAAAGAGAGTAAAGAGGCCTGTGGCTATTGTGAACAAGCCCTCTATTATAGTGGATTATTGGCCCATGATACGGAGACAGCTGGACAGAACTGAACTAAACTCAGGAGTGGGGTAACAAGATCAGTAGGATCTTATAACCCCACATGTGATCCACATGGATACATTCCCCATGTGAAGAATGATATAACTTCACCATAGTGGGTTTACTCTAAGCTTCACCGCTATCTTCTATGCCAAGGAAATCACCACATCATCATTTTAATTAACTAACCCCTGTCCTAGATCATTTATAAATTGATGATTCCAACTAAATGGCAACAAAAATGATTTCTTAAAAATGGCAAGAGTGGATCATTATCAGTCATAATGATATGAAGATACTTCCAAGTAGGTTTCTGTCCCTTACAAGGGTCTCTTACTGTCACTTATTAATGCGATATCTCTTTTACATAGTAATGAGTAGAAGTCCCTACTAAAAAAGGGGGTTGTGGGTGCACTCCTAAGGCTAAGTTAAAATGTGTTTAAAGTACAATGGAAGTTCTACTGACTTGGCCAATTAATCAATGCACATGGGATATCCCTGGATATCTGCTGCTCCTGCCACCAGGTAACACTTTTGCACCTATTTACACTTATTACACCTATTACACAACTTAATTTAGCTTGCCTTTTTACTTATTTTTGCTCACACCTATACTCTTACCTATACTCATACACATACATACACACTTCCCAAGTGTGCACCTATACACATAACTTTCCTTTGCCTTCACCTTTGTTTTTCCATTATTTCATTGTTTTTTTTTAAAAAATAGGCATTGGTTTGGACAATCTCTCTCTCTTAAAAACCACAAAAGCTAGTAGTGGGGGAGGATCTTGTCCTCAGACTGAAACCAAGGTTCAGGAGACATTTACTCCAAGTAATACTACTATGCTGAGAGGTACAAGACCTTTTATACTATGACCAGAGGTAAACAAGTTAGGGACTACCATATGGGGGTTACATTGACGTGGTATGGTGGCTTATCAACTTTATGATCATAACTTTGTAACTAAAAAACCCCTGTTTTTGTAACACATGCACTTGCATATTTATTGAATTACTTATGAGAGAGAGGACCAGGGAATGTGCATTGATTAATTAGCCAAATCAGTAGCACTTCCATTGTACTTAAACACATTTTAACTTAGCCTTAGGAGTGCACCCACAACCCCCCCTTTTTTTGTATTAGAAGTCCCTACTGCGTTGTGCTAAGAAGATGCAGGTGAGGCTGAAATGCTCGGGTTATGTGACCAGATGGTCCCTAGGGTGGTGTTGTGGGGAGTTTAGTAAGCCACCTGTAGAGGGGAGAGATTCCCAAGCTTTTATATGGGAGTTGCAGTGTAGCAGACATACCACGAGTTCATAGTCATAAACCTTCAGCTGCTGTATACTGCAACTCTGGGAGTTATAGATTCTAACAGCTGGGAAAGTGGTGGCCTTGAATGTAGTAAAATTGAGCATTTGATGCACATATTATTCATGTAGCTGCTTTTTCTAAATATGTATTGCTATACAGATGTGCAGAAATGAAAGGCCTGTCTATGGCTATGTGCAGAAGTCCTATACTTTATTCTTTATTAAGCTGTGTTAAGAAGTTTTGTGTTTTGTTCAGTCTGTACACCAACATATAACAGTTATTTCTTCCCTCCCAAATATTGCTGAACTACATTAGACATAACTGCCAGAGAAAGTAAACTGGCAGTTTCACTAAGAGGCCTCGTTGCTAACAGGCCTGTATGGAGAACTGATCTCAAGACTCCCAGCTGCTGTAGAAGGAAATCCTTCGATTTCAAGTTTGTCGATGATGAACTTTATAATCTTTTGTAAATACACTGGATGTTTACAGCTCAGTGAGAGCAGTTGGATGTTTTCCAGTTGAAGCCTTACAGCCAGGTGTTTCCTTCTTGTCTTTGTCAAGGCAATGTTCCCTGCCTCTGTTGTGTTCTGTTGCGTGTCTGTGTGTGATCATCTGTTACCCTCACTTACATGCCAACTAGATTGCTCTGGTTTTGCTGCTGCCGGTATTGCTGCAATTGCTGTTTTCATTTGAATGTTTACACGTGACAAATGCAGGTGGATTCTGATGGTTTTATTATGCCAAAATTGTCAGTTTATACACGTACATGTGTATCATACCCAACAAGCTTCTCCTTCCCTGGAAAAGTCTATAAATCCCACTGCAGCCAGTGGGAAAATTGTAATAAAGCAGCTTCATTCATATATTATATATATATATATATATATATATATATATATATATATATATATATATATATATATATATATATATATGTATCAATCATTGGCCCGCTTGCTTGCCATATCCTATTTGGTTTACATTTTTACAGCCATCTCCAGACCAATTAGAAACCATTATTAGATGTAAACCTTAATCCTAATTGATAACCTCAATGGATTATGGATATACAGGATTATTCAGGATAAGAGATTTTTTCTGTAATTTAGATCTTCATACCCTAAATCTATTGAAAGATAATTTAAATATTAATTAAAGCCAATAGGCTGTTTTGCTTCCAATAAGGATTAATTATATCTTATTTAGGATCAAGCACAAGCTACTGTTTTATTATTACAGAGAAAAAGGAAATACTTTTTAAAAATGCAAATGATATGATTAAAAATATAATGCAGTGTTGCCCTGCACTGGTAAAACTGATGTGTTTGTTTCAGAAACATTACTATTGTTTATATATATAAGATGCTGTGTAGCAATGGGGGCAGCCATTCAAAGGAGAAAAGGCTCAGGTTACACAGCAGATAGCAGATAAGCTCTGTAGAACATAATGTTTTCTGTTATGCACTATTTAACCTGTGCCATATAACTGTTTTTCAATTTCCGCCATTGCTACTCAGCAGCTTGTTTATATGAACTATAGTAGTGTTTCTGAAGCAAACAGATCAGTTTTATCAGTGCAGAGCAACAATACATTTTATTGTCATTACTTTAAAACACTTTCAGTTTTTGGTGTTACTGTTCCTTTAAAAGACACATGTTATCTTGTAAATATGGAGACAAAAAGAGCAACATGCCTGTTGCTTAAGGCACAAAATGTCTCTGTCTTAAATATATTGATAACGGGTTGAGTGCAGAGGAATATATATATATATATATATATATATATATATATATATATATATATATATATATATAGTCCAATCAAGAAAAAACCAGCACCAAGGGACCAAAACGTCGGTGATACAAATGTTATAATACAAACTTTTTCATTTCAAAAGACCCTTGGTGCTGGTTTTTCTTGATTGGACTTTATACTAATTATGTCTGTGCACAGGGGCAGCCACAGCATGGCTTGTCTGGTATGAAATGCTGTCTGACAATCAAGCTTTTATATATATATATATATATATATATATATATATATATATATATATATATATATATATATATATATATATATATATATATATATATATATATATATATATATACTTCAAAAAAGACCAGCAACACCAGGATTTCTGTGTATCAAAGCAAAGTGTATTCAATTAATGCATGAATAGCCGACGGGACGTTTCGGTCCACGCAGGGACCTTCCTCATGCGTGGACCGAAACGTCACGTCGGCTATTCATGCATTAATTGAATACACTTTGCTTTGATACACAGAAATCCTGGTGTTGCTGGTCTTTTTTGAAGTATTTGGATTTTTTACCTTGCACCCAGGTAACACGACGTCAGCAGGGTGCTGCCCTAGTGAAGATATATATATATATATATATATATATAAATATATATATATATAATATATATATATATATATATATATATATATATATATATATATATATATATATATATATATATATATATATGAAGCAGGGATGTACAGCGAGCAGAGAGCATTGCTTTGCCTTGAGCGATTGTCCTCAGCCATGTCAGGGTCACGTGGGGACTATTCTTAGTTTGGGTAAAGGCCACTGCCAAAATCCTACAGCAAAACAATGAGTTCCAATCAAAAACAGGAAGACTGTGCACAGCTGGGACAACACACAAGACAGTGAACTAAAGCTGAAATGTGTCGTGGAGAGCCACAGGGTGTTGGCAGGAGACGGTCACACTAAATGTGTCACAGATCCCAGTGCCAAGGTGCACCCTCCAGCGTAAACTGAAAAGAGCTTGCAAAAAAGAACTCAGAGAAAGAGAAAACTAGGCCACAGAAAGCATTTTAATTCAACCAACGCACAATGGTCATTATTGTCAATAGCAACAACAAACACTTACTATCTTTATAAATAATATTCTTCTGCAATACAACTAAAAAGGGACACCCCTTACAGTACTGATATGGAAAATATTGGGTTCTGGTATATTGTTTATCTCCATATTCCCACAGAAGATGCAACAGGGGGAAGATTCGAGATGATTTAAAGTAATGGACAGGCAACTATCAGAGTAGTGGACCGTGGATTTGCTTCCCCTGCTCCTGTTATACTTTCTTGTCTCTCCAGCTCTGCAAGACAATGCAACAAAAGGGCATTCTACTGAACAATCAATGTCATGACATTTCTTTTTCACTAAGATAAGTTGCTCCTGCGTCCAAGGGATGCTTAACAAAGCAAGCAAGGAGTCCTCCTATTTCATAACAATGTGATTCATGGAAGCCAATATTTATTGGATTCTATGGATAAAATATAAGAATCAGATCACAGCAACAAGTCTGGTAGATATGGAAAAAACACAAGTAAGTACATACAGTAAATAAGGCATACCCCTCATTTGTACTGGAAATTCCCTATTTTCTCTGCACTGAACAGCCAGAAAAAGAAAACAAAGTTTCTAACTTAATTGTCTTTTAGCAGAGAGCACAGAACAGCTAACAGGTGCTAATAAGATACTTTGTAACAATTTTGAGACACAAAAAAAACAGTTTAGATAAGGAGACTTATTTTCAAACTTTCATAACCTGCCAAATTTTGTAAAATGAACATGGTAATTAGGGGGTGTGGCCACAGAAAGGGGCCTAGTCAAAAAAGTTTGCTGCGCTACATGCCAAAAAAATTTTGTTCCTCTTTTTACTTCCAAAATGTTGGGAGGTATGAATAAGGGTCAGACTAATTTATTAACACTGGCCAAAGTGCACCTTGGCAGCAACCCATAGCAACCAATGATATGCTTTTTATGAAAGCTAGTGGTTGCCAAGGATTACTGCCCAGGTACAAAATTGTCCTGTGTTATATATAAATAATTAAGTCCCAAACATTTACAATAATCAACATGCTTTTTCATTTATAGAAAAACATGGATGGAAACTCTGCTTATAATTAGGATGGGTTTTCCCATCAAAGAGTAGTGGTTTATACAGGGGCGATCCTGACCCCTAGGTGTATATAGTAGAGACTATGGGGCAGATTCACTAAATCTTCGCCAAGTTCTGGTGAATATTTTTAAAGTATCTAGTTCGTTCCCAATGGTAGGTGTAACCCAGCAGTGACATGTTATGAAAGAAAAAGATGTATTTCTTTAATTCCACAGTGCTCTGGGTAGCCATTAAGAAATGGAATGGTTCCCAGATGTACAACTGGGTTTTTTAAAGTCCCTTTTGCCGTTGGAGGCACAGGAAACATAATAAAGAGCACCACATAGCTCAGTAAGATGTCAGTACAATGAAAATGATGGCATCACCTCTATGGAAGAAATGAAACAAGTTAAAACACTCCTATTATATATAGCACTTCTAGAAAAGTCCATTTAGCACTAACTTCGCTTCATAAAAAGTTTCTGTAATTCTCTCAAACCTGTGTTGCATGGTCATGCTCACCCACACCCACCTAAAATACAGTAAAAACGTAGCTTTTTGGTGCGTGCCCCCCCCCTGTCTCTGGATTTGAGTTCTATTATACATATTGTAGTACACATTCATCAACTCAGCAACATTCTTAAACAGCAAATCTGAAGTAGAACTAATTCATTTGTTTAAGCCAATACCCTTATTATTAACAATATAGAAACTTGTTTTTCAGCACAATATTATGTAAATGAATCTATGCTGTTTAGGGCTCTTACTGACGAGCGGTTGAAGCTGCGCTCCCCTGCGTTCCATTTTTCTGCGTTCAGCCGCAGGGGAGCGCAGGAATAGACGCATTAAGTTCTTTTCAATGGGGCTTTACTCACACAGGCGCATGTAGGTGCCAAACGCAGGTTGAGACGTAACATGCTGCATTTTTCCTGTGTTCGGCGCCTACACGCGCCTGTGTGAGTACAGCCCCATTGAAAAGAACTTAATGCGTCTATTCCTGCGCTCCCCTGCGGCTGAAAGCAGAAAAACGGAATGCAGGGGAGCGCAGCTTCAACCGCTCGTCAGTAAGATGCCTTAAATGTGCGGAAGCTAAATGTTTTCACATTATTTTAATTGTAAAGGGGATTTTGAAAAGAGTTGACTTTTTATTAGAGTAAGATTATTTGTTAGAGACTGCTTGGTGTCATTTTTGTTTTTCTTAGGTGTGTCTTAGACTGGAACGAAACAGGACGCGTCCTTCCCATCCGACATGATGAGAGGAAGCGCAGGCGTCACGTCAGCTGCGCCGAATCTAATGTAAGTAATACAAATGTCACATCTACAAACTGATTGCACCCGACATGACTCTTGTATGAAGACGCAATGTGCAGCGTTCGCATCCAACAGTCATGTCGTGTCGGGTGCAATCAGTTTGTAGATGCGACATTTGTATTACTTACATTAGATATGGCGCAGCTGACGTGACCCCTGCGCTTCCTCTCATCACATCTGATCCAGCCTTAGGTGTAACCCACTGAGGTATATAGGTATAGAATTCATTATCTGGAAACCTGCTATCCAGAATGCTTCAAATTACACAAAGGACATCTCCCATAGACTCTATTATAGTGAAATAATTCAAATTTTGAAAAAGTTATTTCCTTTTTCTTTATAATAATAATAATAATAATAATAATACTACAGTACATTGTACTTGATCCCAGCTAATTGATTATTAATTAAAATATATTTAAGATAGTTTTAATAATTGTAAAATATTTATGATAAGATATCATTAATCCTTATTGGAAGCAAAACAATCCTACTGGGTTTATTTAATGTTTAAGTGATTTTTAGTAGACAAAGTATGAACTTCCAAATTACAGAAAGATCCAGAAAACCCCAGGTTTCCAAGCATTTTGGATAACATGTCTCATACCTGTATAATTATTAAGTAATCAGTGCAGAGTGATCCAGGTTTACCCATTAAGGACTAGTGAATCGCACATCACTACATTATGGGGCAGATTTATCAAAGGTCTAAGTGAATTTTCGAATTAAAAAACTTAGAATTTTGAAGTAATTTTTGGGTACTTCGTCCATTGAATAGGCCAAATTCGACTCTAGTTCTAATTGAAAATACTTCACAAATTCCACCATTCGAAAATGGAAGTACTGTCTCTTTAAAAAACTTCGACTTTGACACTTCGCCACCTTAAACCTGCCGAATTGCTATGTTAGCCTATGGAGACCTCCTAGAACCTATAGCCAGTATTTGGCTACGTTTTGAGAAGTCAAAGGATTTTTTTGTAAAATGGTACGATTGTACGATTAAATCGTACGATCTAAAAAATCCATCGACTTCGAGTTCGAAAGTCGGGCTACCCTATTCGATGGTCGAATTTCTACGTTTTTTTCACTTTGAAATTCAACCCTTGATAAATCTGCCCCTTTGTGTGTGTTACCAACCGTTTCACTTGGTTTTGTTTAATTGTGCTTAAGTGTGAAAAAGCTAATTTAGCTGCTACTACTACTAGCCCAAAAAAATCCTGAGTAGTTAAAAATATGATTGTGATGCCGAGAGTCATAGGATGGTTGGGTTATCCTTTAAATTGTCATATTTAATAGTAAATGAGCACATCAAACCAAGGTGCAGAGACCTATGTTTACCTTTAGTGTGCTTCTATATAAACAGATATTCCCCACAAAGGTACTCTCAATGGATGAGATGTTTGTAATTTACCCATTAGCCACTTCTATTGTCATGGCCCCAAATGGACCATATTAAATGTTATAATATACAGTAAATCACTTGCCTCTGATGTTTTATTGCAAAAGAAAAAAAAAACACAGACGATGTTGCTTTCCCAGGAAATAAAAGGACTACTAAACACTGGAGAATGATAGAGGAGGGAGTGGAATACACTGTCCTTGATATGATAATGCTTTCCCGTTCAATTACAGACTGGCTTCAAAGGCTCCTAATACCACCCAGACAGTAGAAGTCTGAAAACTAAAGCTATTCTCTGACTAAAGGCTGCAATGTATCTTGGCAGGAAGTTGTTCTACTTCAAAGACAGTAATATGGTGTCAGTGGCTATAGACAGGGTAATTAAACCATATTAAAGAAGCAGTGTACGCTTAAGAATATATATGATTTATCACAAATGGTACCTTATTACTAATATGATTGGTTTTTTTTTTCTATTAACCAATTCAGTGTGAAACTGGATATTCTGCATAGGTGCTGATCTCTTTCAGTATCAGTATTTGACTGTTTGAGTACTTGTCAAATAGTGAGTGATGTACAGTAGCCAATGTAATAGCTTATTATGCCATTACACCAAAAAAATCTGTACTGGTTTTCAGAAAAGTTAATTCCCCTTATTTCTCTTTCTAGACACATGATGAAAAAGCTTCAATTAATGTTTAATTAAATATAAATAAATATATATATATATATATATATATATATATATATATATATATATATATATATATATATATATATATATAGATATATATCCAGAGAACTGAAAATCAATGATTATCGCTCCACTGAATTCTAACTGATGCCCCAAGGATGATCCCCAACAATGCATCCTTCGTATTCTATCTGCTAATATTAAAGTGATCATAATCTTCGTTGGGCTCTTAAAATATAAGGAAGTAGGTCATTTGCCTGCGTCTTTGCCCTGATAACATAAATACTTCAAACGATCCGTAAGAATTGTAACCAACAGCATAGGCGTTATATGGAAACAGATTGATGCCCACTAGTGATGGGCGATTTAATTCACCAGGCATGGATTCGTGGTGAAAAATCCGCCGCGACCAAAAAAGAGAAAATCGAAACTCGTAAAAATGATTGACTTTAACGCATTTGGACAAAATAGTCACTCAATGTCTAAAATTGTAGCGCATCAAAATTATGTTGACGCCCATTGACTTCAATGTGTTTTGCTAATTTTTGCCAAATTTTTTTGCCGTTTCGTGAATTATTTTGCGAACCGAAATGGGATAGATTCACCCATCACTAATGCCCATACCATATACAGTATATGTGAAGGTTCTCTTAGGAAGGATAGTGAGACATGCCTACACGCGCGCCCAGAGAGACAAAGTACCAATAAGAAAAAGTATATATAAGTTACAAGGCAAGAAGCCAGTGCATCCTATAGGCACAGAATATCATGCTGAATACACTTGGTTGCCCTACAAAAGAACTACAAGAGGGGCAGACTTGAGGAACAGAAGTGTCACCTGAAACAATGACAATGGTCCTTCATGGTGAATGCAGTGAGGCTATGGAATGCCCTGATAGGAAATGTAGTGATAGTATACAGGGCAGCCATCAGGGGGGGGGGACAGGGGGGAGAGTTGTAGGGGGCCCCGAGGGTAAGGGGGCCCCGGCCCCGGCCACGCCACACTTACTTGATTAGCAGGGCACCCCATCTTTCTGAGAGCTGCTAACTTCGGCATGGACGTTTAAGAGGCCCTGGCCACCAATTTTCTTATAATGTGGGGGGCCTGGCCACCAATTTTTTGTATCATGTAGGGTCCTAGCCGCCAATATTTTTTAATGGGGGGGCCCTGGCCACAAATGTTTTTTTATGGGGGGCCTTGACCACCAATATCTTTTTATTTTTTATTAACATGTGGGAACCCTAGCCACCAATATTTTTTTTTTGTTTTTTTACTGTGTGGTGGGGAGGGCGGACCTGTAGGTGGGGCTTTCGGTGGGCGCAGCCCAGGGGGCCCAGGAAATTTTGTCGTACGGGGCACTGCAATTTCTGATGGCGGTCCTGATAGTATATAACCTTGATGGCATTAACTGGGGTCTGGCACACATCCATGGATACAATTAGTTTTGTATGAATGGTGGGTGTGTGGGTATCTCACAGGCTGTGTCATGTGACACTAGAAATATAGCCTTTGCTAATAGACCCCAACTCTTAAAACTAATTTTGAATACCTTCTGCTGTTATATTTAGCTGCAATTGTGTAACCCAAGGCAAGACTGCAATGTTCTGTAGGTAGGCTGGCAGTAACACATGCCCCTGTCTGGCTTCTTTGCAGTGGAATCCCAGTTCTGTAAAACCAAAAAGTTGTGATTTAATTCAGCTCTACGTTTTTCTGCTCTGTATTTGATCCCAAGCCCTCAGATATGATTCTCCAGGATTATCATTTTGAGAAGGATCCATCACTAGGTAATGCAGTTAGAATGTCTGCAAGACCGTTAATGCCATTACAAGTTCTGTCGCAAACCTTTGATTTTCTTTTTCCTGAGGCCGCACTGAGGTGGCTCAATGTGAGCGTCTGCAGACTCAGCCCAGCAGCTTGAGAAGATATGATGGAAGTTTAGTGCAGTTATCAGCTACAGCAGACATTGCCAGGAAACAGTCTATGCGAGAAGCAGATAGAAAGGAGGTCAGGCAGCAGTATATTGTGTGCTCACAGCAGTATTTCCAGCTCTCTGTAGTTTTGTCCATTTGCATTTCAACACAAAATTATTTCTGCATTCACATAATTTTCTTTATTTTAAACTAACATGACCTATAGTGATTGTTTTACAAACTCAGCACCAGGTTTGCCAGGTTTGCCAGGTCTAATTTTCAAAACCAGCCAAAATCAGCTACAAAATTAGCCCAAAACTAGCCAAGACACACTTCAAAAGTAGCCCAAAAATAGCACAATATGTGCAGTGAGAATAGTCTAAAAAATAAATGAATATATGTGAAAATACGCCTTTTTCAAATTTTCACAGTTTTGCAAGTTTTTCCATGAAGCAAAATGGGACAGATTCGCCAGTCACCAGGGGTGTAACTACAGAGGGGGGCCCAGGAGGTATAGGGGTCACATAAGGTCCTGATACTTATACAATTTCAATAAATATTGGTAAAATCTCTAGACATTTTTGTGGCCAGCAAATTGTCTGAAATAGAGGAAAGTCACTGGAAAATATGAGAATGCCTAAGAATGAGGGGTGACTGGGATACAGAACCCAAAATCCGGTAACTCCCAACTTCTACACAAGCTATTACCATTGCATGTTGGGTATTGTAGTCTTACATTAAACTTGGCAGTTGGCAAATTGTTAAACAAAAATGACATTACCCAACATGCATTGGGAGACACAGGCTCGGCACATTAGGGCAAGAAAAAAAACTTTGGCTGGTTTCCAAAGTACAAACCAGCCAAAGGCCCAAAAAGTAGCCCAAATCTTGGCTAGTTGGTACTTTCAAAACCTGCCTGGGCTTTAAATTAGTAGCCCAGTTTGATTGGAAAACTGCCAACCTGGCAACCCTGCTCAGCACATCAGCTCAGATTTCGGGCTTGGGTGCCCCTAGGCTGCTGGGTCCTAGTGCCCAGCAGCCTCGCACGCGCATATCCCACCCCCACCTACGCTCGAGCAGGTGCATGAGCAGGAGCGCTGGGGATTACACATATAGGAGTATGCGTACAGAGAATATGCCATTAGTACAAGCACAACACAGTTGTATGTATTTGTAATGGATGAATGTGTTTGCTTGAACAGCTCTTGCTCCAATATTATCATGTTGGCCTTAAAAGCCGACTCCAGTCTGTCCTCTGTAGTAATGAAGCAGTTATCTCCTGGGTTGTAAGTCAGCCCGTCCTGACAAGCTAAATTCTTACAGCTGTTGCATTGTGTTCGCCTGCCAAGAATCTTTTCTCAGCCTCCAGTTCTGCGAGAATAAGACATGAGATATCTGTCATGAAGGCATCAAAAAAACAGAATGTGAGTGACTGCACAAAGAAAGAAATGTCTACGCTGAAAGTCATGGTTAGGAACTTGCTACACAAAATAAAAGCAACGCTCTGCCATGATGCTGCCATACAAGAGCAACACCTATTGAACTCGCAATGACTTGTTGCTTTGCCAATTGTCACAGAGAGAAATTGTTTAGCATTAAATCTATGTAATACATTAAAACCATCAATGGGCTCCAGTAGTAACCACTGGGCATTAATAAGTGGTTATGAAGGCTTTCTATTTTATATATTATAAATTATATTATTTTTTTATATATATTATAAATCAATCAAGGTATCTGGAAACCCATTAGGGTTTTACACAAACCATTTTATCTTTTTATAGCGACCTACATTGTTCGGGGAGTATAGTTTTCCTTTAAGTGTGACCCAGAGCCCAGTGTAACACAATGGCACCAACCTGTAATGACACAGTTACCACAAAAATATTATGGCACATTAAAAGCACCTGGAAAAAATGATTCAGATACCTTTTCTCAATACTTTTGCAATTTAGTTATAGCTCCTGGTCAATGCTCATAGCAATACTCATCAGTATTATTCAGCTGGTCCTACTCACTGAATGCAAACCATACCCAGCCACCCAACAGAGAATTCAAATGATCAATAAAGAAAGCGACAAAGTTGATTGTATTTAATGGAGTCTGATTCATTAGGACTTACATTGGGAATTTATATATAGTAGAGTATTTGTCAAGATAAGGAACCAAGATAAGAAACTAAATAAAGGATTGCTATTTAATTTGATGAGTCCTTATTTCATCAAGTGCAAGGATTTAGCAAGGGAAAAAGATTCCTCAAGTTAAGCCCACATTAACCCAATTGATATGCGGAGCGTTGTCGTTTTTCTGCAAGTCACAGCAATGGCAGCAATCTCAATTATTTCCATAAGAAGCTCTGACCTCTAACAGCAGTGATACCATAGGCTGCCGTTTGTATCTGCTGTAGCCATTAGTTGTTGCCCCCTCCCCAAAATTGCAATTCTTTTGTTAATACACCAAAAATGACATTAAAATTGAACCAAATATATTCAGTCACCTCAATCGCCCCTAAGTATATCAGAATATAACCAGGATGAGTGTTATATGAAAAAATAGCATTTTTACAAAAGGCAGTTTGTTCTGGCTCTGATTTTTTTTATGCTATAATGATCTCATTTTTGTGGAAATAGACAAAATCTATATTTATAAATAGGAACAGTGATATTGTTACCTTCTGTAGCAATACATTTTATCCCCAGTTTTGCTGTTTTAATTGAGCTGAATGTGGTAAAAAGACATGTTCAGTTAAAAGGGGGTGTTCAACTTTAAATTATTTTTTTGTATGATGTAGAGTAATATTCTGAGACAATTTGCATTTGGTGTTCTTTTATTATTCGCGGTTCTTTGAGTTATTTCGCTTTTTTTTTTATTTAGCAAATCTCTAGTTTGCAATTTCAGTAAACTGGTTGCTAGGGTCAAAATTCCTAACCATGCATTGATTTGAATAAGAGACTGGTATATGAACAGGAGAGGGCCTGGATAGAAAGAGGAGATATAAAAAGTAGCAATAACAATAAGGGGCACATTTACTACGGGTCGAATATCGAGGGTTAATTAACCCTCGATATTCGACCATCGAAGTTAAATTCTTCGACTTCGAATATTGAAGTTGAAGGATTTAACGCAATTCGTTCAATCGAACTATTAAATCCTACGAATCGAACGATTCTAAGGATTTTAATCCATTGATCGAACGATTTTCCTTCGATCACAAATTGCCAGGAAAGCCTATGGGGACCTTCCCCATAGGCTAACATTGGTGATCGGTAGGTTTTAGGTGGCGAAGTAGGTGGTCGGAGTTTTTTTTTAAAGAGACAGTACTTCGACTATCGAATGGTCGAATAGTCGAATGGTTTTTAGTTCGAATCGTTCGATTCGAAGTCATAGTCGAAGGTCGAAGTAGCCAAAAAAATACTTCGAAATTCGAAGTATTTTTCCTTCTAATCCTTCAAAATGTAAATGTGCCCCTGTTTGTGTAGCTTTACAGAGCATTTGTTTAGAGATGGGGTCAGTGACCCCCATTTGAAAAAGCTGGAAATAGTCAGAATGTTGCAAATAATTAAAAAAACTCTAAAAAAAAAATAATAATAATAATGAAGACCAATTGAAAAGTTGCATCAGACTTAGCAATTCTATAACATACGATAAGTTAACTTAAAGGAAAGCCACCTCTTTAAGATTCTTGAACCACATGGACTTCTGTCACTAAAAAGGAGGGTCTGACAGAAGGACTGACAAAAACAAACTGCTATTGGTTGATACTCAGATTGGCCTACCCAGAGTCCTGGTGGGTCCAGGCATCAGTGGGAGTCCTTCTCACCAAAAGATTTGATATTGTATGCTTATACTGTACCATGGCCATTTCTTTCTGAGAACAAAAAGGATATGGAGGGAGGGATATATGAGAACAGAATATGGAATTTGAATAAACAGGAAATATTATTGGGAGGGAAGCCTGAGGTTTTCTGTTAGCCCGCAGCACCCCAGTTGGACACTGTGTTCCCCAATATATTTGTATGCCTTTCTTTTTTCACTTAAAGGAGAAGGAAAGCTACCAAAGCAGTTTATTGCCAAAAGATTAGCCACAATAGTGCAAGCTATAACACTATATTTATTCTGCAGAATGCTTTATCATACCTGAGTAAACAGCTGTAGAAGGGCGCAGTGTTTCTTTAGGATAGCAGCTGCCATATTAGATTGGTGTGACATCACTTCCTGCCAGAGTTTCTCCCTGCTCACTCGTAGCTCTGGGCTCAGATTAGAGCAGGGAGGGGGAAGAAGAGCAAACTGAGCATGCTCAAGCCCTAGCCCTGGAGGTTTATGCTGAAAACAGGAAGTCTGATACAGAAGCCCATGTGTACACAATAGAAGGAAAGAAATACAGTGTACAGAGATCAGAGCAGCATTACGTTGAGGGTTTACTGGTGTATTTATATAGGCCTTTCTGATAAAGCTTACTTAGTTTTAGCCTTTCCTTCTCCTTTAAGAATAAGTTTGTCAGGTTTGCAGCTTCGTTTTCACATTGCATTACTTGTTTTTACAGTGATATCAATGCATACCATTTTATTCTGTGTTTAACCTTTTCTGTCATGGTCACTGTGTAAGAAGTGAAAGGCAGGCAAATAGGATCTCTTTGGAATTTATAATGCAGCATGACAAAACTTAATATGAAGGAAGCTTTCTTTTTCCACCCACCAGCAACAAAGTCTTATCTTGGCTTGCCATACTCCAAATGACCCAGATATTGAGAATGCCAAGCATACTGAAAACCACTGACAAAGATACATATTGAAATTGTCATCCGTCATCAGTTTGAGCAGCAAATGGTTCAGTGTTCCCATATACAGTATGAGACAGGAGTTTGTGCAGGCTGTGTGTATAGTGTATTATACAGACTAGGCTATAGTCCAAGAGAAACTGAGCAGGTTGACTTGATCTACTCTCTAAAAACTGTACAGCTACATAATCTATCATCCTCTACCAACCCTAATACCCTTGTCGATGGAGGCCTAATGTAGAATCCTTATCACGTAGCCTATCATTAAAAATCTTTTTCCTTTAAATTGACTGTATATGATGCAAGGAGTGATATTGTCAGACAATTTGCAATTGGTTTTCATTATTTATCATTTGTGGTTTTTGAGTAATTTTTATTCAGCAGCTCTCCAGTTTGCAATTTCAGCAATCTGGTTGCTAGGGTGTGAATTACCCTAGCGACCATGCCTTGATTTAAACAAGAGACTGAAATATGAATAGGAGAGGGTCTGAATAGAAAAATGAGTAATAAAATGTAGCAATAATACATTTGAACCCGTAAAGGCATATAGATGGGGCCAGTGATCCCCCATTTGAAAGCTAGAAAGAATTAGAAGAAATGGGAAAATAAAAAAATAAGACCAATTGAAAAGTTAGAATTAGCCATTCTGTTACATACTAAAAGATAACTTTAAGGTGGAGCACTCCTTTAACACAATGTATTCTGTAACAAAGTCCTTTAATGAACTTGACTGCATTCTCACACACTGAGAACCCCCAATATTAGCAGACAATTCACACTATGAACATATTTGTATATATTATTGCCTTGCTGTAGGCTGTTGGCAGATGCAAATCCTAGAGGTGACTTTTGTCGTTCCTTATAAGCAACTCACCCCACTGCACAGCCATGTTATACCCTGGTGCCAATTTAAACTGACAATTTACCATATTGTATTTTTACTAAATGTGCAAAATGCAGAACAGGAAATATTTCTATGTAACAAAGAGTTAAGAGTTTATATTCTTTATCATCTATTAAAAAACAAAAGGTATTTCTCCTGCTGCCAGAATTTTTTTTACAATGCGTGACTGTTACAGAAAGCTGTTTGTCATAGGTTTATTTTAACGAAAACGACTCATTATTTACTGCCTCGTTTATAAAAAAACAAAAAAAAAAAAACAAAATAAAAAAGCTGTTCTTGTTTCAAAGGACTTCTTGTAGAATCTGTCTTTTCTACAACTTCACTCACTGACTTCTTAGGAAGAAAGGTTTTTGTGTAGATAATGACTACGGTGGGTTGTCTTAGCCTCTTCTCTTCATTAAACCAGTTTATATCCATTGCTTGGCTCATTGTATTCAGACAGTCTGTGCTAAGGATAAACAGGACTTATTCATTAAGCCCCTCACTAAAGTTTGCTATGGGCAGAAAAGAAAACTCTAACTACTTTTTGTGCTGTGCTAAACAAGACTGTAACATCACTATTTTCCATGGCTTCTTATCTCAGGAGGAAAAACATTGGCAATTGCCAGTTGAGGCGTCAGATTTGTACATTAGAAATGGCCCAGTCTTCCTTTAGACTAAAGTCCTCCATTCACGGGCTGATAAAAGCTGCCGAAAGACAGAGTCAAGTTGGCAGCTTATTGGGCGTGTGTTAGGATATCCAACAGGCTTCTGCGATTGATATTTGGTCGAAAGTCGGGCAGATCTTGATTGGGCAGGGTAAAATATGCCGTCGGATCGCGGGCGCAACTGTGCGATCCGACCACCCGTTTCTAATGCATTCTGATCCGAGAGATCAGACATCGACAAACGAGTGGATCTCGGAGTCTATGGCCACCTTTAGTGATGTCCTGCCACTCTAAGATGAAGCTTCATGATCGGTTAAATAGGAAGCAATAAGTGCAAGGGGAATATTGTTCCCTCCATAAAATATATTCGCACAAGAAACCATATATATGAAAAATTCTAAACATACTAATTTCATATAGAAGGAGGTGGCATTTTAGTTATACTTTCCCTTTATAGTAGACAGGCAACCTTTTATCTTAAAGGGGTTGTTCACCTTTGAGATAGCTTTCAGTATAATATAGAGAGTGATATTTGATATTCTGACATAATTTGCAATTGGTTTCCAATTTTTATTTGTGGTTTTTGAGTTATTTCGCTTTTTATTCAGCAGCTCTCCAGTTTGCAGTTATCTGGTTGCTACGGTCCAAATTACCCTAGCAACCATGCATTGAATTGAATATGAAATATGAATGGGGGAGGCCTGAATAGAAAGACAAGTAATAAAAAGTAGCAATAACAATAAGGGGCACATTAACTTAGGGTCGAATATCGAGGGTTCCGTCGAAGTAAAATCCTTCGACTTCGAAGGATTTACCGCATTTGCTACGATCGAACGATCAAAGGAAAAAATGTTCGATCGAATGATTAAATCCTTCGAATCGTTCGATTCGAAGGATTTTAATCCATCGATCGAATGATTTTCCTTCAATCAGAAAATTGTTAGGAAGCATATGGGGACCTTCCCCATAGGCTAACCTTGATGTTTGGTAGGTTTTAGGTGGCGAAGTACTTGGTCAAAGTTTTTTTTAAAGAGACAGTACTTCGACTATCGAATGGTCGAATAGTCGAAGTATTTTTTCTTCTATTCCTTCACTCGAGCTAAGTAAATGTGCCCCTAAATATGTAGCCTTACAGTGCTATTGTTTTTTAGATGGGGTTATTGATCCCCATTTAAAAGCTGGAAAGAGTCAGAAGAAGGCATATAATTCAAAAACTATAAAAAAAAAAAATAAGATAATGAAGGCCATTTGAAATGTTGCTTAGAATTGGTAATTCTATAACCTACTAAAAATTAACTTAAAGGTGAATCACCTCTTCAATCAAGTGATAAATAATAAACCAGGTGCTGATATCATTATTACTACCAATATGTTCTCATAAAGTCATACAACCCTTTTTTATTAATTTTATCCTATATCCCAGCCTGGAAAATAATGCTGACATTTTTAAAAATTGGGATTATTTGGATAACATGGAGCTCTCTTGGAGATGGCCTTCCTGTAATTCAGAGCTTTTTGGATAACTAGTTTATGGATAATGGATCCCATACTTGTACCTGCTTCTGTACCTGTAATACATACCTCTCTCGCACCTTCAGTGTGGCACAAGTGTTTTTTTAGGAAGAAAGAAAGAAAATAACATTTAAAAGACCAAAAACACAGACTTAAAAGCTATGCATGTATTTATTCTGTATACTTCCAAAATAGGTGCAAAGAGACGAGACTAACACTGTTTAACAAAAAACCATAAAAACAGATACACAGAGAGAGTGAGAGAGAATGGGCAGATATCTGAAAGCACAGTAATCCACGTGAAAGTGTATTAGGGTGTGTGTGTACTCTCAGTACATCATCCACAGAGAGCGGACACTGCAGTAACAGAGAAAAGTGATGCATGTTGCAAATGTTGTGACTTTCCAGTGTATAAATATGCAGGTACCATTGCAATACATAGGATATACAAATATAGTCATTTATACTGTCTGTACAAACAAATAAGGATGCAAAGAACACAAGCCACTCCTTATTACAATTGAAAGCATTGGTTATGTTTTTTTGCCTGCTCACATGTAAACAGACACCAGTAAACAGTTTCCTTTATATTGTGTATGTGGTTGTGTTCCAGCAAAGGCTAGGACTGCATTGAGTAATGTTGCTGATGCAGCCTTCCTTCCCATGTTGCATTGTGCTGGAGAGATGCTGCTTGACAAAGGGAAGGTGGGTGCAAGTTAAAGGAGAAGGAAAGGTAAAACACAAATAAATTTCTATATATTGGCCACTAATTACAATAATCGTGGCTCTGTATGTCTTCCCCTTTAGCTGTGTTCAGAGATCGATGTAAAACATTTTGCTAGGTACATGGAATACAGAAGACATCCCTCTCGCTAACAAAACTGGCTCTATCAGGGCTCACACATGCGCAGAAGTAATTCTGCAAGCCCTGCGCAAGTGAACATTATTGCCATACTTTCCCCATGCGATCAGTGCTAAGCAGGTCAGGTGGTGTGTGGATTACGTTCCACGCATGATGTGAGAGGTCATGGGGGAGGAATCAATTTTGCGTATGTGCACTTTCAATGAGGAGACAAGGGATGTGACACGTACATGGCCAACACGGCGGCCCGCAAACTCATAATGGGGAAAAACTTTGTTGGCACAGCGTAAGTGCAGGAAAACAAATTGGCTGGTGACACTATAGCGGTTCAGGTGGGGTGTGATCAGGCAACAGTTTAAGATAGGTAGTAAAAATTACCTTTCCTTCTCATTTAAAGGGCCCATACACTACTAACAAGCTGCTCAGTAAATGAAGAATGGGCTCACTGAACTGTCAATCACTGCTGTTTGCAACAACCACATAGGTAACAAGCCAGTGTGCAAAGTGTGATAACTCGCCACGCTAGTGTGGACTGTGGCTTAGAGTCACTCATGGGGCAAGGGCTACAACAGACAACATTTTCTGCACCATTTCAAAGCATTATATTCCAGTAAGAAATATGCTCAGTTTTACCATGTTAAAGTAAATCTGACACTTAACTTTTTGCACCACTTGCCTTTATGGTTTTTTTGCCCGTTTCTTTTTCTACATTTTTTTTCTACATTTTTTCTTTTTCTTTACATTTTTGGTTTACAGACATTTTTCTTCTTAGTTTCAGTCAGGTTGTGCCACAAGGGTGGGATTTAGGAATTCTGGGAAGTGTAATTTGTTTAAAATCTATAAGCACCTTGTTTGGGGAAATGTAAATATAGTTGTTCAACTTTATTTGTTTTTTTTCAAGCTGATACCCATAAATATTGATATTTATTCATACTGTTAAGCGTTGAACAATGCATTTGTCATATCAGGGAACACTACAATGTAGGAAACATAAAGATAATGTCAGATTTCAGAGGTCCCCCTCTTCTTTTATTGTTCAGGTATTACCTCACTGATGTAAGATGAATTCTGTCACCATTGCTTTGGATTGAGACAAAAATAGGAACGGTTGAAAGAGACACCGTGAAGAAATAAATAGCACACATGAAAAGCCTCAAAGAGTACAATGCATTACATACAGAAAATTTGCAGAGAGCTAAAAGATGGCTCAGATACTTTTTCCCCAATGGACTGGCCTTCTGATGAGAAAGCTTAGATTATTGATGCAAAGTTTGTAAAGACAGACAAGACATTTGGAATGCAGAGGTCGCAATGTAAGCGCAAATGGGTTTTGGATGTCTATGATTATGAGGCAAGGATTCCAGAAGCTGCTCAAGTTGCATGGGACAATGTAAAAATCACTCAAAGATATACAGTTTGTGTGATCTCCTGGACTGATGACACCAAAGCCTGGTAAAGAAAATTTGAAAGCAAACAGGGTAATAATCTACCCAGGTGGTCATCAGATTGAAAGGGCAAAATGTAGAATTCGCATAGACAGATCATTGCGCTAGTACAGTTTCCGTTTGTCTCTTTGATCTATGTCACGGATATACTGTATATCTGTATTTACATGGCTGTTCAAAAAGTTGAATTAAAGGGTTAAGTGGCAAACCTTGACAAATAAATATTGATTCAAACTGTAGTTTAATCACAAGGGTGTGTAAAGTTTTATAAACCAATATTATTCTTATTTTTCTACAAAAAGCAACTGTCTAACTCATTATTTTGATACAATACAGTAAAAACTATCCCTATTCATGCAGGAAATGCCCATTCTTCATAGCACAGATATCCTTCCAACAACACTATTGTTTTATCATATATATATATATATATATATATATATATATATATATATATATATATATATATATATATATATATATATATATATATATACACATATACACATATAATATATATATATATATATATATATACACATATACACATATACATACATATATATATATACATATATATATATACACATATATATATATACACATATATACATATATATATATATATATATATATATATATATATATACATACACACACATATATACATATACATACATATACATACATATATATACATATATATATATATATATATATATATATATACACACACATATATATACATACATATATATATATACACATATACATATATACACATATACATATATACACATACATATATATTTATATTTACACAAATGCTACAGGACCAGATGAGGTGTTTATATCCCTAGGTTGGGTTAGTAGGTTGGGTCATGTATCAAGACATAATGGCAAGAATATAAACCATACATTTTTCAACCACTGTTCAAGTCACAAATGTGCGGCTTAAGCTACATATATATGCCCAGACCCTCATTTTGAATAGGGAGTTTTTGTGACAATATATTAATCATATTTGGTTTTTAAGAAAAGAGAATTTCTAATAAGTCAGCACAAAAGAAAAACACTTTCGAGAGACTGGGCTCCCAAAAACAAAAAAAACTTTCATACTCTCCCCATAACTGTATCAAGCACGAGGTCTTCATGATTTTGAGAATCAGGGCTGTAGTCAGTGGTTGTGGAGCCTTGAGCAAAATGTCTATGTGGAGCCCATTACTTCTATCCTAACCTGCAAGTCTCCAGTTTTTATTTACCAGCACCATCTGAAAGTAACCCACGACAGCTTTTGTTGGCATACCCTACTGCATGTTTGTGTACCTTTACCATAAAAGAAATACATTTTTAATCTAACATATACATATCATAGGTGCAATACTTTACAGGTGACCTTCACCTTTCTACCCAAGTCTAGAAGTCCATAGTTGGACTAAATAACTTGTTCTACCTACAATTAGGGCCTCTCCCAGAACATGATGTGGGGTTATCCAGTAAATGGCTGCAGTTAGTCAAAATACACTTGAAAGTAATCCAGTGCATTCTTCCTTTTTAAGATGGACCTCAGTGTTAATGTATTGGTTAGGGGAGTTTCCACAGCCTTACTTTTTAATGACCATATTTATTGTGTAAAAATATACTTATTGTTTTGCGCTCACATTACTTTCCTATACATAGTTATACAGTTGCTGCTCTGTGAGCCCTAGGGTGGATAAAATCGCTGGAGCTCTTTCAAAGGCAGCTCTTTCTAACGGACATATTACAAACACAAAGAAATGCTGCATAATACACACAGGCCAATTAATGAATGGTGTAAATGCATGTCTAACTGACACATGCAGAATGGTAAAAAGGCAGTGGAATCTAATTACCGGATATATATTGTTAAGGAAAGACAGCAATCTAGATCAAGATACTGCACTCATTACCTTTGCATGCTATTCAGAATAGAGAAGCTGGCAAAGCATCAAAACAGAAAATGTATATATTATTAAAATGATTAATTTTTTTCTGTTGATCTCCACAGTAGAAGGCGGTGCTGCAAGTCCTTTCCCTACTAGTTTCATAGAAGAAGAACTTTGTAAATACAATGTCTTACAAATGGTACAGTCTGTCTGCACCTCAAAGGCACTGCTTTAGCCTGATAATAAAGCCTCGGTTCAGAGAGAAGCAGCCGCCAGCTGTCATGCAAAAACGTATCTTCTGATCCTTGTCATAACTGAATTGCCACAGGGCTTCTTTGCCTGTGAATGTCTCAGTGGAAGGATGGCGATGTGATACGACCTTAACATCTATAGATTTATATACATATATTAAAGCAATTCAGCTATACATCTATACAGACAAGTGGGTGGGGTCAGTTGTTTTTTTGGAACAGCTCCCTGATTTACATAGGACATTTGAATTGTATTTTACATCTAAGCAAGAACCAATATACTATAACATTATCACAAAATTGAAAACAAAAATTCAAGTACTACAAACCAAGTAAATGTGTAAGGGTTTAAGGTCAACGTGAAATGACCCGAACAGAGACGTTAAATTTTTTTTTAAATTAGTACAAAACTCAAGCTGTCCTCTTTGAAATGATGCTGATCACAGAACAGCATGGAAGTACAAGTCCATATATACAAATCTACTTGCAAGCAAGGACCAATATTTTGCATGTGTGTCATGACGTTTAGTATTCATCCTCCTCTATTTCACAGCCGTAATCTGAAAGAAAAGGAAAAAGCATTTCATAGAGTACTATTAATACAATTTCTGACTTCCATCTTGTTAACCAACCAACTTATCTTGGGAATAGACCTAGGGCACAAAAACTCATCGGGGTTCCATTAACCAAAACTATGACCACAGTCATTTACCTGTTGTTGCACTAGAAGTCTCAATGCAACCCATCATAATTCAGATGCAATCCAAGCTACCACTTTGGCCCAACAGATTGTAAAGGGTTTTTGTTTTTCTTGAAAATAAACAATTCAAAACACAGACACGGGGAGGCCCATTTATCAAAGGTCGAATTTCGAATTCATGTGAATTTTCTTTTTTAATCGATTAATTCAAATATACTCTAAATTCGAATGGGAGGTTATTTAAGAAAAATTTTAAACTCAAATCAAATTTTTTCTCCGAAAAAAAAAAACTAATGTCAGGAAGGCTATTAACATCTTCAAACGGGTCACTGGACCTCTGCCATTGACTACTACGTGAACTCGGCAGGTTTTAGGTGGCGAATAGTCAAAATCAAAATTGTTCCCAGGGTCAAGATTTGATAAATCTCGAATTTCAAATTCAAATTGAATTTGGATTATTCCCAATTCGAATTTGTGAGTTTTGACCAAAAATGCAACTCAAAAAATTGAATTGACTATTTGACTCTTAATAAATCTGCCCCTAAAAGTACTTTCCATTTACTTTAAATCCCTATCCATTTGGTTCTTCGGGGCAAGTGTGGGAGAGGTACCAGCTGTCCGGGATTGTTTATAGGTGTCTACCTTTCTAGATTACAGGCGCTGGATAGGGAAATCTTTAAATCATAATATTACATATACCTCTAAAATGCAGACATTTTAAAGTCTACACATTCTCCTTACTACCTAGAAAGAAAATAGCAGGAACCTTGGACAGGCTTAACCGTTTTACTGCTGGTCTCTCTGATCTTGCCTTAAGAGTGTTGCCATACAACATGAATGACAGTATAGATCAGAGAGGTGGAAACACAGAATCCACTGCACTGGCAGTCAGGTACATGACAGCCAGCAGCACAAGGTCTTTAATTTATGGCAGGTAAGCATTTAAATTGTCCCTTTAACGCAATTTCTACTAGAGAACCCTGGCTTACTATCCTTTTATAACAGTTACTTCCAATAAAAAGGGGTTCATTTTTACAAATAGCATGTCTCTTCCAAAGTACGCTATGTTTTATTTATGCTATTTATTTTGTGCAGAGGATGTAGTAATGTTGTAATGACCTTCTATGGCTATTGTTTTTTTGTTCTTTAAGAAAGCAGTCTTCCAAGTGATGGAGAGCAACATTGTGCAAGATTTGACTAGGGTGAAATCATGTTTTATTCTTTTGGGGCTATCCTCCTTTACATTCAAGAACGCTCTATAAAAATGCATTCACTTCTGAAAAAGTGTCTCTCAGACATGAAGACATATGGTTCATGCAGCACTGGGATTTATCAGATCAGCAATCCTTTTATATTCTAAGATGTTAGATCAGGCAGTTACTCACCATTTCCCCCCATTAACTGAAGTGCGCTTACGCAATGTTCTTCCTCTTCCTCCTCCTCTTCTTCTGCATCTTCCTCATGATTGTATGCAACAGGCCCACTCTCCACTACTACTGTTGGAGGTGTCGACTCCGGTTCATTTATCACTTCCTACAAACAAGTATTCAGAGACCATATTTCATAAAACACAATTTTTAGATATTATTATTACTATATTATCATGCCTGAAAACAATGTGTACACTATATATAAAGCCAGAACAAGTTTTCCTTCTGAAAGGTCTACATTTTCTGCAATAGGTCTATGAAGATCGTCATTTATCCAGGTCATGATATACAGTATCTAGTAGAATTAATTCCAAGGCAACTGGACATTTTGAGTTTTCTTGAAATCGTTTCCTCACTCATCCGAGTGGATTCGTCAGTTCATATGAAGGGGAAGGGAAGTCATATTTTATTCTGAAGTGCAGTATCCCAATTCCCTGCCACTTCAGTTGAACTGAAGAAGCTACTCAGATGAGTGGTGAAAAGTTTTCAAGCAAACTCTAAAAGTTGTCTTTGACTTAATTCTACTAGATACTGTATACATTTTCACGTTTTCAAATACATGAAAATGTGTAGGGGACCTATCCTTTAGATGGTAGTATTTTGCATAACTTACTGAAAAGGGAAATATTTGGAAATGTTTTTTTGCTAAAGCATGTTTGTGATTTCCTGTGCGAAAGAAAATGCACATCACTGTCTCATATTAGCAGAAAATTGAACATAAACTGTTTGGATATTTCAGAAATGTGGGTAATGCTGAATAAATGTCTAACTTAGTATGACCTGTGTTATGCACACACAGCTATATGCAGAAATATCTGCCATCACACTCATTGCATGCATCTCCCACAAGGGAGCAAATATCAAAGTTATGGGCTCTGTGCACTGCCAGACTAATCAACCAGAAGGTATTCCTTTAAAACTACAGGCAAAACCTGGCATCTGCACATCTAAATGTGAATGCTGTCAGATATGAGAACAAGTCTCAGTGTCAGGCTACAATTTCTGTGTATGGGAATGTGTTCACCCATCCATATGAATTCATTTCTTTCTGTCATTTTCTTCTCAAATGCAATTATTAGCCCCATAGAATTTTATATAAAAATTTAATTTGCCTGTACCTGGTTTCAACTTGTAATAAGCCAATATCATAACTGAAAAATGATATATAGAGCATGTAAAATTTTTCAGAATTTAAAAGTACTGAACATTAGAAATGTTGCTCTGTCCCCCCCCCAAATCATGAACATTTTAGAAGCAGATGGACCACTGAAAATACACAATGTGCACTGCATCTAAAAAGGACACTGGTGACTACATATTCAGTACAAAAACAGATAGATTAGATAGCTAGGTAATGATAGACGTAAAAAGGATATAAACCTTGTGCTCTGGCCCAATAACCTATAACTAGAGAAAGGTAGAGAGAGTAAAGCAGGGGCTTGAAACGTTCTTTAAACATAATGGGAAATCAGTTTCCTTGTCCTATGTTTTCTGTGGGTCCCAAACGCCTGGGTAATTGGAAAATTAATTTTCATTGCCACATGTGCCAAAGAAGATAGTATGCACCTGAGGCCAGAAACCCCAAAATCAACTAATAAATAATGAATATAATAACAATACTATATAATCTACAGACAGAGATAGCAGTGAAGATAATGACATTGGCCTGACATGGCCTTTATGAATATGGGTAGAAATTGGCAGGCAAGGTTCAATATTGATAGATGCAAGGTTATGTAATTTTGGCAGAAATAACAAATTCTAGTTATATACTAAATTGTATTGTGTTGGGAGCCTGTCAGCACACACAAGGGGCGTGTTTCTACACTGTGAGATCATTGATAGTGTGTGTGAATGAATGTAATAATATTAAATAATCTACAGATAGAACAAGCTGAGAAGATTATCACATTGACTGGACATGACCTTTATGAATATGAAAATAAACCACATACCTTCCTAGGACACACAACCTTAGGTACCAATATAACTAAAGGACTATAGGCACACTATTATTATGCATATGCTCTGGGGGTTGTTTGGAGGGATTAAAATTGATGGGCTTTTTTTTTTTTCAATATAAAAAAATATTAGCGATGCACTGAATTTGGCCTTTTTCAGCAGGATTCGACCGAATCTTTGTGCCTGGCTGAACCGCCACTTGAAGGGAAATCACATGACTTTTCATCACAAAACTAGGTAATAATTTATTTTTTCACGTTTGATTTGCATGTGCAAATTAGGTGTGGGAAGGTTCATCACAAAACAAGGAAGTATGCATATATGCATTTGCATATGAAACTTAGGATTCTGTTCAGTATTCGACCGAATCAATTACAAAGAATTCGGGGATTCGGTCGAATCACAAATAGTAGATTTGGTGCGTCCCTATTAACTACATAACTACATAACTAAGGAAAATGGCAACCACATTCACAGCATGGTTTTTAGTTCTAAAACAAAATTCAACAAAGTAAAAAACAATATGAAATGTACCTGCTCCAAAGCTACTTTCTTAGATGGCTGCGAGGAAACCAGTGGTTTTATCCTGAAAGACATAAGGGATTAGCAGTCAAACTCACAGCTCATGGGAAAGGACGGATCAGTTAGACATACTTACTAAATAATCATTTTATGTTTATATTACACCATCATGGGAATACAATGCAAGAGAGCTTCCAGCATCCAAATAAAGCTAACTAATTTAGAGGGGATGCTTAATGAAACTGGAACATAGGGTGTTTTGTCAGCCACTGTAAATCTGTGCTACCGAGGGCAAAAAAAAAAATGTCCAAAATTGTCCTACCCACCGGCTTTAATGTAAATCTCTGGTGGCAAAATGTACATGTCACGCTGTAGCATTTTGCCGTCTTTCATACCGGTGATTTATATTAATGTCGGTGGGAAGGAAACTTCAAATGTTCGAGAGACAAAACATCCCGTGTGCCAGTACCCTGAATCTACAATGAATACAACACACACATAGCAGTTACAAGCACTTTGTAACTCAACCCCAGATAGAAAAAAAAATGACAACGTTTTTGTCATTTGTGCTAGTGCGCAATGAATGAAAACATCTTAAGCAGTCATTCCACTTTTAATCAGGTATTAAAAATGTGCAAAGCTCAAATAAAAATCACAATGCAACAATAAAGGAAACATTTTTACAGTCCAATTGCTACACAGCATAAAGTGACACTTTCAGAGGAATTTTTTCAGAAAGGCTTTGAATACAGAACAGAAAAAAAATGGACAGTTGTACTCCAATAATAGAACTACTGAAACTGATAAGGTACACAACCTACGCAGAAACCTCTATTTCCACCAAGTCTGTTCTGCATCTTTTGTAATAAGCAACATGTATTATATTAAATTATTTTTCATGAACGGGGAGGCAGTTTCCTTACTGGTCCTTAAGGCTGAAGTTGCAGTTGGCTCAGCTATTCAAATGGTTGCCAGACCATCAACATTGTAGATTTGAAGACAGGATCACCTTGACATCTGAATTAGCTTGCCATGGCTCATTAGATGCTTATCCTGCTATGTTATGGACATAGTAACACTGGCTATACACTGCTTTTGTGATGAATAGCACATCGTCTAGTCTAGCCTATGGCATCAGCTAAGTGTGCTTCAAATGTCTCTTGTAATTTCTTCATTGCTTGTGCCAATCTCTTCACCGTATCCCCAGTGACAGGCTTCTCCCTCCCTGCTTGTCACTGGTACAATGTATGTACTACTTTGCAGCAGCTTGTTAAATGTAATGCAATAATAAGCAAAATAAATAACTATAGTTTGCCAGTAAAGAGGTTATTTCAAAATTTGCATTTTATTCTACCATTCAAGCTAGGGATAAAATCAGATTGTAAATGTCTAGATTCTGATGTTCTTATTCCTTTATATATATAATAGGCTATCAATCTATAATAATTTCTTCAAATTAAAAGGAGTGACATTAGACTTAAAGGGATACGGTCATGGGAAAAAAGTTTTTTTTCAAAATGAATCAGTTAATAGTGCTGCTCCAGCAGAAGTCTGCACTGAAATCCATTTCTCAAAAGAGCAAACAGATTTTTTTATATTCAATTTTGAAATCTGACATGGGGCTAGACATATTGTCAATTTCCCAGCTGCCCCAAGTCATGTGACTTGTCCTCTGACAAACTTCAATCACTCTTTACTGCAAGTTGGAGTGATATCACCCCCTCCCTTTCCCCCCCCCCAGCAGCCAAACAAAAGAACAATGGGAAAGTAACCAGATAACAGCTCCCTAACACAAGATAACAGCTGCCTGGCAGATCTAAGAACACCACTCAATAGTAAAAACCCATGTCTCACTGAGACACATTCAGTTACATTGAGAAGGAAAAACAGCAGCCTGCCAGAAAGCATTTCTCTCCTGAAGTGCAGGCACAAGTCACATGACTTGGGGCAGCTGGGAAATTGACAAAATGTCTAGCCTCATGTCAGATTTCAAAATTGAATATAAAAAAATCTGTTTGCTCTTTTGAGAAATGGATTTCAGTGCAGAATTCTGCTGGAGCAGCACTATTAACTGATTCCCATGACAGTATCCCTTTAAAGCCTGAGTCTGGTAATCATGTTTAGGGATATCTAAAAAAAAAAAAAAAAAACATCTGGCTAAAGCAATATTCTTTTGTGACTTATTCTGATCTCAAGTAACAAACAACGGCACAACTTGCTTTCTTTTCATCGTATACTGTGAGCATCCTAAACCCGAGCATCTGCTCCCACACTGACCATATGGAACATTATATTACGGGCAACCATGGATACATCTGTTGTCCCTTTAAAGTATGCAGGACTGCTTGTCTAGAATATACCAGCGGTGGGGGGCAAGTACAATCCTCTTGTCTAAATGGAGAGATACTCACTAGTAAAGTGAGGATGTTAGGCTCTTTTGTGCCATTTAATAGGCATGCATGCCTGAATCCTTATGTTAATTGCACATTATCTGGGATGCAAAAAAGGGCAGGAGGAATTTATTGAACAAAACATTTTTAAATAGGGGAGTTACCACTGTAAATTGGAGGCTATTATGCTGGAAAAGAAAGCAAGTTTTGACAAGGAACATGAACAATACCAATAATCCCAATGAAGAGACCTCAAGAATTCCGTTCAGACTAGAGTTTATAATATGTTACCAGGCCTGTCTAAAGGGTGGTCTGTCCTCAGAAAAACTGAGCGATGCAAATAAAGATGGATAGTGCTGCTGTGGGAGACGAGCAAAACTATTTGTTTATTCCAATGAAGTTTCCCAGAAGAAAAATGTTGGTGCTTAAATACCATGCATCAGAGCCATTTAAAACATACATACAAGTTTCTCATAAAGCATAAAAAGTATGTTGTCCAATAATCTCTCTCACTATAGAACAGTTTTCACTGTCACTGCATATGACTCATTTCTTCCAGGAAAATATTGCTCACATGGGTCCTGTAAATAAGGACTGGTAACATCCCCATGGCACGGTATCCCTTGTCTTATCTGCCATTTTTAGTAATATTACTTTGCTCTACAATGTGTTTATATGGACATCCAAAACTGACAATTCCTTCATGAATGGGGAATAACAATTGAAACTATTACATTGTGCACATAACCTGTCCACAACTGTCTTTTTTGGGGAAAAAATAAAAATTCTAATGTTAGTTAATGGGCCCTATAGAGAGCTTGGAAACTGGCTTATGCTGCATTTCAAAACCTGTTCATATCATGCCCATACACTTGGCATAATCACATAATTATACAGCTATAAATGGCACCGAAAATCAGTTAAATGCAACAACAGACTCCAGTAAAACAATTAAAAAGCAAAATGCCTAAAAATGCAGCTACTATATGTGCAGCAGTGCTTACAAGTTCCCTTGTTTCTTATCCAACTACAGGTATGGGATCCATTATTTGGAAACCCATTATTCAGAAAGCTCAAACTTACTGAAAGGCCATCTCCCATAGAATCCATTTTATCCAAATATTCCAAGTTTTCAAAAACAATTTCCTTTTTCTTGTACTTGATCTAAACTAAGATATAATTAATCCTTATTGGAAGCAAAAGCGGCCTATTGGGTTTATTTAACATCTAAATGATTTTCAGTAGACTTGAGGTATGAAGATCCATATTACGGAAAAGATCCATTATCCAGAAAACCCCAGGTTCCGAGCATTCTGGATAACGGGTTCTGACTAATTACAATAGTCAGAAAGGCAAGTTATAGCCTTACCACCCAATCAAATTACTAGAGGAGTTGCAGTAGTTTGTTCCCACAATGAGACGTAACGGTAGCAGGGCTTCGAAGCATCAGGGGTTTACAATAAGGGTCATCCAAGAAACGTAAAAAAAAGGTTGGCACGTCAACAAGGCTGTGGGGCTTCCAGGCAAAAGGGTAGGGTTTGTCATAATGGGGTGTGAACTATGTTAGCCACGTGTGGTCATTCATGTAATCGCTTTTATTAAAAAAAATAAATAAAAAAAATAGCCCCTTAGTATGTATTTGCAAATGCCTTCCTTCTAGGGGCCCATGCGACCAATATATTAATAAATGGGGCCCAAGGAAAGCCTGCAAACTTAGTAGCATGGGGCCCTGTGAATTGTAATGGCAGTCCTGATTGTGAGTGTTAGTATGTGTAGTGGTTTAGACAAATTTGGCTTCACCTTCATTGATTTATATGTACATGTCTTAAAAGTCTGTTCACAGTGAACACAATCACAAGATCACACTTACAGCAATAAAGCTGTATATGAGGTCAAATGCCAGTGTGCAAAATGTGTGAATCACTAGGCCAATCTATAGGTGTGTACAACAGGGAAACTTGTTTTGAAATAGTTTATTGAGAAAACAAATAGGCCATTTTAGTGGGTGGTATAAATTGGCCTGCACATACCTGTATTATAATTGACATTTTGGGTTCCTGTTGTAAGCGCAGGGTTTAATTGCATGAACTCCAGTCATTCATATTTGCGTTTTATAAAAATTACTAGATTTCACAACCACTAAACGTAGATTATTTTTCTACTTGAAACGTGATTAACAAAATTGCTAATAAATATAACTATGCTCTCCAAGTGGCAGCAAGCAGGAACTGTTGAACTGCTCTTGATGTGTTATGGCTTCTGTTATCCAGAGAGCTCTCAGAATCGGCATAGCTGTATCATTATTTTTTTTATAACTGATCAGAGGTTATAGAAATACATGACTGTTGCACCTTGCATGTCTAGTATATCAACGGTTTCATCTGAAACATCAGAAATAAAAATGAGTTTAGTGATGGGGACAAGTGTGGTAAATTGCAGCTATTTCGAACCTTTCTAATGACAAATGTCCCTGTGTGGGTTTCCTCAGGGTACTTCAATTTCCTCCGACACTCCCAAAACACACAGGCAGGTTAATTGGCTGCTGATGATATTGACCCTGGTGTGTTGTTTGAATGTGACAGGGACTTTAGATTGTAACCTCCACTTGGGCAGGGCTGACGAGAATGATGTACAATGTCTGTAAAGAACTGTGTTAATTGTGCCAGTGTTTCGATAAATAAAAGATAAATGATACTTCTTCAACTCTTAAAGGAGAAGGAAAGGTTAGTATATAAAATACACAGTAAACCCACAAAGTAATGCTGCTCTGAGTCCTCTGTCAAAAGGAACACAGCATTTCTTTCCCTCTATTGTGTACACATGGGCTTCTGTATCAGACTTCTTTCATCTTAAACCTGCAGGGCAGGGCATGAGCATGCCCAGTTTGCACCTGTCCCCCTCCCTCCTATAATCTGAGCCCAGAGCTATAAGTGAGCAGGGAGAGACTCCGGCAGGAAGTGATGTCACACCAAGCTAATATGGCAGCTGCTATCCTAAACAAACACAGACAGTGTCTAAAGCGGTTTACTCTGGTATGGTAGAGCATTCTACAGAATAAATACAGTTTTATAGCTTGCACTATTGTGGCTAATCTATTAATAAACTGTCTTTGTAGCTTTCCATCTTCTTTAAATGACATGACATGAAAATAGCAGTGCTGTCAATCTACGTGTGCCGCACAGAATGTTTACTGCCAAGGCCAGCACTGCAAAATGAAAATGTTACATTTAAATCAGCATTATTCCATATCATATACACTGTGGTATCAATATTATCGTTGATAATTTCTCACTGTAGGTTGCAACTGGTTTTATACTCAATAAATTGACACTGCATTTTATGTCAATTTCTATAGATCTGCAGAAAAACATTGCCAGTATCAACTACTGTTCCAAAGAAATTTCCAAGTGTTCCCCAAACCACCTTATTATTTAGAAAAGGAAAGCAAAGGACAACTAGTTAACCAGCAGATGAATACCTAAACAGCTTATGTTTGTGTGAGGCTCATGCTGCTCCTATTACTGCAAGAAGCCAGCTGGTTTGCAGAAAGTATGGGAGATCAATAGTTAAAATGTAGATGAAATCATCCCACCAACCTTAAAATAAAACAAAAGAAGCAAGACTAAATAGCAGGTTATATCTTCAAAGCAAAGCCTCAACCACAGAATGAGCCAAAAAGATTTTGAAGACAGCAAGCACGGAAGGGGTTAATATTGCGGGCAGCTTTGAAGTCTTCTCTGACTTGCTGTGCTTTCAGCTGGAGTGAGCAGACCTTGAAAGGTCAGGCAAAACAATATGAAAACAAAGTCGGAGTGCGGTGCAATTGGACGTCACGATGTTGTGTTTATTAAAATCGCCTTGCGTGCTACAAATTAATATGGAATTAAATTTGAGCCACTAGGCCTTGTACTGACAAAACAAAACAAATGAAACCATAGCTGGAAACAGCACAAAGAATGACTAATGCTGAGATGGAGGCCTACCTCATTTTATGGGTCTGTTTGGCATTAAAGCACAACCAGCCAGTGTGTGATTCTTATTCTTTGGCAAAATATAAATTCATGATGGGAAACCAAATATTGTAAATGAATCATCGGATTCCTACTGAAGTGGCACGTCAGTGCTTTGTTTTCTATTTCAGCTTCACCAAAAGTAAAGAAGCTAAATTGCTAGGCTTTTATAATAAAATGTAGAACAAGAAAGGAAGTTTGCAATTACATTTGCATTGCACATTCAATATAAATAACTCATTTGGCAGAAATCTGCCTGTTTAAGTATATTAGATTGTCAGGAAGATTAATCACCAGGAGTCACAAAACAGTGCTGCTTCTTGGCATTTTGCTGATCACCTTGGCATTGCAATCTACCCCATGCATTTTGCTGCTTCTTTTAAAGGGCCCCATAAGGTTAGTTGCTCTGCCATCAGCGGGGTACAGGGAAAGGGGGTACTCCAGTCAGAGGACACTGACGCAAAAGACGAAAAATGTGTCAAGGGCAGATTCAGGGTTTGGTTTTAAATTATTCCCATTAGGGTCCCATACTACTTTTTGGCAAGACCCAGGTGACTGGTGGGCTAAAACTGCGGAGGGCCCTGATAACTTCGTAGTATGGGGCCCCATAATTACTGATGGATGCCTAATAGGTAAGTGCCTTACGGCAGAAGTACAGTGTCTGACATAATAAACAATGCATATTCTATAAGTTCCCAATAGATAAGATTTTAAAAATACACAACATTTTATTACAGTTTTTCTGCTACAGGGACACAAAGTTAGACCCATGAGTATCACTGGTAGGTCTGTAAGAAATCCCCAGCCACACAATGATTTTCTGGAACCATGTAGATAAGCATGAAAATATAGTTTATATTATTTATATGAGAGCTCCTAGAAACGTTTGAACCTGAGGACACCCCACGGATATCAATAATAGAGCTGTGACTATCTGTTTACAACTGGGTATTCTCACTATCAAATATTATTTATCAAATGGAATGGACTTAGAATATATATTAGCCTTGTTTGGATAGCAAATGAATACTCATAACCATGCAGCTACAGCACTGAGTTAGAAAGAGAACAATGCAAATATGCAAGAGAATCAGAAGTGTAACTTAAAATGAATAGGCTCTGCATCAAAATAATTGATGCCAATACCTTATCCCGCAAACCAGGAAGAAATAAATCTGTTTTGCACAGATATACTGAAATTGCGCATCAGTTAGAACCCCCAGCAGGCCTTCTATTACAGTCATCGCACGGTCCTCCAGCCGCTTACCAGGTCAGTCTGCTGTCTCAATTGTTACACTATACGTGAATTTCCAATAATTGTTCCAAAACAAATCGGACAAGCTGGGTCCCTTGAAGTTTCCAGCAGCTACAATTACCTTCAACTAAATATTTCCAAATAATATACACACTAAGGGGCACATTTACTTGGCTTGAGTGAAGGAATAGAATAAAAAAAACTTTCGAATTTCGAATGATTTTTTTGGCTACTTCGACCATCGAATTGAACGATTTGAAGTAAAAATCGTTTGACTATTCAACCATTCGATAGTCGAAGTACAGTCTCTTCAAAAAAAATTTCGACCCCCTACTTCGCCACCTAAAACCTACCGAGCTGCAATGTTAGGCTATGGGGAAGGTCCCCATAGGCTTCCTAACAATTTTCTGATCGAAGGAAAATCGTTCGATCGATGGATTAAAATCCATCGAATCGTTCGATTTTTCCTTCGATCGTAGGAAATGCGGTAAATCCTTCGACTTCGATATTCAAAGTCGAAGGATTTTACTTAGACGGTTGAATATCGAGGGTTAATTAACCCTCGATATTCAACCCTAAGTAAATGTGCCCCTAAGGGATCTATGTTAAAAACATAACCAAAAATGAAGGCAGCAGTAATACTGTTAAACATTGAGCAACATATCAAAGGGGCAATATATACCTGTATTCAACATGATTTCAAAGAATAAGGCTTGTTTTGAACATACTTTGTGAAGATTGCTTTAATTAAAAAATATGACTATTTTTTTGAACAATTGCAAATGGGCAATTACTTTTCAGTCACGTATTAAATCCTCTATGAAGATCTTCTCCTTATCTGTAAACCTGAGACACATGCAGAAACTGGGGGAAGGAAGGGGCTCAAAATTATTTCTATTCAAACAAATCCTGACTTTATGCCAGGCTTCTTCTATATAAACCAATCACATCAACCAAAAACAAGAGGTGCCATAATGACTGATAAATCCTAAATGCTACAGCACTATATTTGCCTACAATTGGCACTATTGTATAAACAAATACAATACAGCAAAATAAGTCACTTTGTAATATAATTTCATGTTTTTTTGCCATATAAAATGGAGAAGCTCATTAAAAGCCATATGCTCAGTAGACAGGAGCGCCTGTGGGCCTCTAGCAAGAGGATTGGAGCAGCTTTCTTGTATTAACATGCACTTCTAGTTAAACATTAATATATTTATATTATATAACAAAGTAGCTAATTTTGCTCCATAGTGGAGAAATTTGAACTGGAAGAAAGTAGACTATAGAGTAGTGACAATAACTGCCTGCCTTTTGCATAGAATCAGGAGTTATCATTTAATGAGATGTTAATAATGCTTGGGAGGAATTACCAAAAGTAAAAGAACCCATTATAAAGTTTAAAAACAAGGAATTTAAGAGAATACCATAAGGTAAATGCCATGGCAAGTCAGACTTGGCATCTTACAGTGAAAATAGATTTGATACAAATGGATGCAGCTTTTACAGACACTATATATCTAGGTGGGCAATCTAAAATGACTATACAATAGTTATAAGGTGGTTTTTAATATTCTCATTTTAAACGTGTTTATCCCTTGGTACCCTCAATACATTATATTCACCTACACTGCATTGCGGTTAACTCATTTTAAATCTAAGTGCTAAATAAAGCGAACAAAACATTACCATCATTGGATTGTCAAAGGGGTTGATCAACTTTAAATCGACATAGTATGATGTAGAGAGTGACATTGAGACAATTTGCAATAGGTTTTCATTTTTATTATTTGTGGTTTTTAATTTGTTTAGCTTTTTATTCAGAAGCTCTCCCAGTTTGCAATGTCAGTAATCTGGTTGCTGGGTGCAAATTCCCCTAGCAACCATGTATTGATTTGAATAAGAGACAGGAATATGAATAGGAGGGGGCCTGATTAGAAAGATGAGTAATAAAAAGTAGCAATAACAATAAATGTACAGCCTTACAGAGCATTTGCTTATCAGATGGGGTCAGTAACATAGTAAGTTAAGTTGAATGCGTGCCCCTGCCTAACCGCTAGTTGATACAGAGGAAGGCAAAAAAAAATTTGAAGCCTCTCCAATTTGCATCAGAGGGGGATCTCCTTTTGAAAGATGTAAACTGCCAGAAAGAGAAGTAAAATAATTTAAAAAAACTATAAAAAAAAAATGAAGGCCATTTAAAAAGTTGCTTAGAATTAGCCATTTTATAACATACCACAACTCAAATTAAAGGCAAACTGCCCTTTAATATAGTATATTATCAAAAAACAGTCTGATTAACAGACCTTCTAAGAAGCATACATGGGCACATTGTTTTATGAAAGACAACCAGCAGTGCAATTGCAACATATATTTACAAACTAAACTTAAAAAAAACAAAAAATTATTAATGTATATTTATAAATCACTAATTACATATTCTTTCGTATTTGAAAAAGAAAAATCCCTCTTTAAAATGAGTAGCAAGCCCCCCTAACACATCTGTAAATAGGAACAATGTCCACAAAAAGTGGATAAACACATGAGGAAAAGCACAGGGAAAGTAACATCCTAACAATGCCAAAGTGATACGGACACTAAAAAAGTGTTGTTCAAAATCAAACAAAAATCAAAAGTTACCTATAGCTCATGTTGATTGCTTTTCACTGATAGGGCTGCTTTTGTAAGTAATTGTTACTTGAAGTTCCTAAACCTGACAGTTTTGCGATCCTGACTGTCCCTTCTCAACATGTCAGTTAGAGTTTCTAATGCTAACAGACTGCTGAAGATCAAATATGGCAGCACCCTCAGAGAGAAACATGGGGGATCAGATGGGTAATGTAAAAGCATCTGTAAATACTTTTATGTCAAAACTATAAATAGCATGCAAAGACAATATTAGGGACCCACTCACAATATACAGTACACATAGAATAGAAATGTCACAATATAAGGCTGATTAGTAATTAATACAGATAATTACTACATGGCAGCACAGAAACCAGTACAACTAGCATCCGAATTTAATAACCAACCCTGTAGCATCAGTTTATATTACAGGCTAGACTCATTTTCAATTTGTGACAACCCCTAAGCTTAGCTTCTCAACAGCTGCTCAGAGCCCACTGAGAATGTGAGTGTCGCAGACACTTTCCAAGATGGTGACCCACTGTGACATGGATATAGTCCTGGATTATTGCTGCTATTGGGATGCTGAATCTTTAGACTGGTGCAATAAGTTTAGCATATAAAATATGGTATTTTTAGCCATATTAATGTTTTGGGTTTAGTTCTCCTTTAAATTGTTGTACATTTGTATCTATATGCATGCAGTACCGACCGTCACATAATAAAACAATGGCTTATGGATTTCTTTCCTGGAACTATATAATTGTGACTTACAGAAATTTCACAGAACGATGTCCAGTCAGAAAGCCCAAAGTAACAATTTTCTGTCTCATCTGGATACTGGCAAAGGCCAGGGAGAAGCCTTGTAATATGTAACAAGTGTGCAGACCATCTTACAAGTTGTGTTGCTGCCCGCCAGATGGTTGTAAGGAGTGCTAATGGAAAGGCATAGAGCAGAACTAAAGCTGCCACTTCAAATCAATCACAAGAAGCGTGCTATCAATAGCCCTTGGTGTAATGTGAAGCACAATTTGTTCAGAGGATCACAGGTGAGAAAATATTACACCTACACAATCATTGTCTAGAAAAATTTCCAGCAAACTGTGGCTTAATGGCAGTGTTTGATTTTAATTCACGCCTGAAAGACTTATTATTGCTAACGGCATCAGCTTTTAAATCTCTTTGATTTCTTTTTCCCCATTGTTCCTTTGTATGAATCTTATTTCACAGCATTTCAAACAGTTACCAAAAAGTCACAAAGCCACAGTCATGCCTTCTGGGGTGACGGGATTCAAACATCATGCACATAATCACAAGCACATGCAATGAAGCTACTGTATTAGCATTGTTAGCCTGTATTATTATTATTATTATTATTATTATAATGCAGGCATGCTATGCAGGGCCTTTGCAGAGATTGCTCACACTTCACATCAATCCCTTCCCCAGTGAAGCTGACAATCTAAGAGGCAAATGTACTGTATACTTGCTGGTATATTTTAACAAGCATTCGCGACTGTTACTGCTTAATAAAAAAAGTGCATTTTACATTAAACATTTTTTCACCAAAAAAACTTTGAATCCTTAATCCTCACTTGCAATTTGCTGCAGGGATTAGTGATTCAGGGGGTGTTAATGCTATTCAACTGCTGAAAGCAGTCAAACACATATTGATGAATTGACACAGGCCTTTGATCCTTAATAAATGTGGCACTTTGTTAAAATAGTCAGTTGGGGTTGTTTTCTCTGGAAAAAAGGCGCTTGTGAGGGGACATGATTACACTTTACAAGTACATTAGAGGACATTATAGACAAATAGCAGGGGACCTTTTTACCCATAAAGTGGATCACTGTACCAGAGGCCACCCCTTTAGACTAGAAGAAAAGAACTTTCATTTGAAGCAACGTAGGGGGTTCTTCACAGTCAGGACAGTGAGGTTGTGGAATGCACTGCCGGGTGATGTTGTGATGGCTGATTCAGTTAATGTCTTTAAGAATGGCTTGGATGATTTCTTGGACAGACATAATATCAAAGGCTATTGTCATACTAAACTCTATAGTTAGTACAGATATGGGTATATAGAATTTATGTGAAAATATGGAGGTGTGTGTGTATGGATGCTGGGTTTTCACTTGGAGGGGTTGAACTTGATGGACTGTCTTTTTCCAAGCTGATTTAACTATGTAATCTAAACAACATATGCTCTCTGTAAGGCTAAAAAAAAAATGTATTGTTATTGCTACTTTTTATTGCTCATCTTTCTATTCAGGTCCTCTCCTATTCATTTTCCACTCTCTTATCCTAACCAATGCATGGTTGCTAGGGTAATTTGGACCCTAGCAACCGGGTTGCTGAAATTGCAAACCGGAGAGCTGCTGAATAAAAAGCTAAATAACTCAAAAACGAATAATAAAAAATGAAAACCAACTGCAAATTGACAAGGAATATTGACTCAGATAGTATATCAGATATACTATCTACATCATACTAAAAGTTAATTTAAAGGTGAACAACCCATTTAAGTTCCGAATCATATTGACATACAAGCATACACTAAGGGGAATATTTATTAACCATGGAGACAAACTCGAAAACTTGCTTCAAACCGTCACAGAATGTATAAAGGTTAAGTGTGCCTGGGTGCGAAAATGCAAACAATAAGATAACTGTCCCAAATAAGGCATGCCCTCTAGTGGTGGGTGGGTGTTGTAGCCCATAACAACCAACCAGACCTCTGCTCGTCTTCTAACTTGGAGGTAACTGTTGAAATCTAATTGCTGATTGGTTGCTATGGACCCCTAAGTCACTTTAATCAGGAGCCAGCCAATCTGCCTATATGTGGGAATAAACCCGCAAAGAAACGTGGATATCATACAAAACTCTCTGCGGAGGCACAGATCAGCAATGGTAACTTGTTTCATAGAGGCATGTTTTAATTTTTGTCAGTTTTAGCATTTTTAATATGTGTAGTCACTAAACACAAAGCAAAAGAAAGAAGTAGTTACAGAGGCACTTCAATTGCACACTAGAGTATTTCGGGGCTGAATAGGTGGTTGTATGTGCACCCTTTTAATAAGTGTTAAAGTTTTAAGAGTTAGAGGGGCACATGTAAATACCTGTCAGTCTTGCTGCGGTTGAAGTAGACTTTCTATAAGAGCACACTGAGTGCAGAGAGAATAATGGTGGATGTTTTGTCCCTGCAAATTGAATTATATATAATTATATAATTCAGCCTACAGATGTTTTTCCCAATAATTATGTCCAATTTTCAAGAAAGGGCCTTCATGGAAACAGCCCATCTTTCAGTTAACATAAAACTAGTGCCTTTTTTCTTCACACATTGTAAACCTCTTTGTTGATGCTGCCCTTGTGGTCAATTATGATGCCTTTTTAGTAAGTGTTGGTTTTTAAATCCTTTGGGCACAATGACTCACTCATACACATTCTGCTGTTTCTTTGTTCCCTGCATGTCATTTATCACTGCCACATCATTAGGGCATTTAGTTACAAGTATGGGGTCAAGGTTTTATGTCAAATATACTATCTACTGATGGTTATGCAGATTGTTAAATTGGAAAGTAAACATATTAATATAACTAAACCCAACCCACACCCTGCATGAAGCATGTCAGTGGGAGAACCTTTCAGAATTGTATAATCTAAGACATAAGATGTATGAAATAGGGACATTGTCCCTGGGAAGAAGGGATGATTGGAAACGGTTACCTGATTTAATGACATTAAAACATCTTCAGCATTGCTCCAACAAAATTTGAAATGAAAATTAGCAAAAAGGCAATGATTAAAAAATAATTCACAAATTTTACATAGCTCAGGCAATATGATTCATATTACTCAGGGTACATGAGAATTATAACTGCCACAGTTCTCTTGGGAAGAACCACAGTGAACGAAACACTGTTACAAGTCAGAAAGCCACAACTATAACCAAGCAAAATGGACCTCCAGTACTAGCCATGAGCATCGTGCTGTGTTGGATAAAGGCAGGGATGGAGAATGCTTTTTATGAAACAATGATTGAGTTTAAATCTCCTAAAGATACATATTTTATGCTAGTTAAAGCTAAGGGATGCATCTCCAAGTATGGCTCAGAGCCAAATAAGTACTCACCCACATGTACTGCTAAAGCTCATTGTAACAACAGGTATGAGAGACCTGTGGCTGTCGGCTGTGTTTGAACTACAACCCTGGGCCACTGGGGAGTCACACAGTTGTAGATCAACAGCAACTGCAGAGCAGCAGGTTTGACATGCCTGAATCAGAGGTTTGTATAGATTTTAAGGTTTTGCATCAGGTTATTATAGAGAAAAAAAAAACAGTACTTGTAATGATTTCTGCAGTGACACAGACAACCAAGAAAACCCTATTTTTTTTTTTTTAAAACTCTCTGCCCTTATGCTGCATATGGTCGATCAATTGAACTAACTTAGAGCTAACTAAAGCATGTGTTTTGTAAAATATTATTCTGTTACACTTACAATTAAATTCTAGAGTATAATAGCAACATTGTAATGCTGCTGCTTGGAGAAAGCATATGGCAATTGATTATAAACACACCAAACTCCTAGTTGGGCTGATCAGTCGGATATTGTGAAATTTTGACATCCCAGTTTCTGACCAGATTGACCAGAATGTTGCAGTCATTTGGCCTGATGGAAGTAAGAAGTTGTGGGTTGTCTGTTTAAAAGCATCAGGTTAGTCCAGTTCCCTGCATCTCCCAAAATAATGAACAAAAACATTTAGGGGTTTATTTATCATGCTGTGTAAAAAGTAGAGTGGAACATTACTGGTGATGTTGCCCATAGCAACCAATCAGATCTTTGCTTTTGTTTTCTAACTGGTGAAATCGAATTGCTGATTGGTTGCTCTTGGCAACATCACCCATAATGTTATACTCCACTTTTTACACAGCATGATAAATAGACCCCTTAGTTTAACTGCAGATGTTCTTGGGTCCTACTCTGCTCAGCTAGTCCTCTTTATTTATACACATTAAATAAAAGTTCTACCCAAGAACATTGCTAAGTTGTGATTTATGGAAAATGCATCATTTCAAGACCTTAGTGTAAATACATACAGGTACTGACTGTTTGGCGGAAGAATTAAGGTAGCTATCTTTTCTAGTTCAATACTGGTTGCTGCTGAGGATTACCAAATGCATCAATCTCCACTTAATTTCCCCAGCCCCTGACATCCTCACCAGGATATAATCCTTCCACCTCTTTGACATTATCTTTCTGGCGACTGTCCAGTTTGGAAAACAGGAAAAAGTGGTAGCCCTAAAACGAATGCAGCTTTTACTTTAAAGCTACTATGTAGAGCTTTACTCTGATTCATTCAATGAGACCGAAGAATATGGAACGGTATCTACAATTACAACTTTTAGACTAAATACATGAAAAAATACAAGACAAAATATATATTATATGCTATTAGAAGAAAAAAAAATCTCTTCTTCTATCAACTTTTATATAAGTGCCTGACCTTATGGAGCTTACAAGTAAGGACTGAGTTTACACAAACCAGTACTGTTCATGTGGAGGGCCTAACTGAAATGATAATGCCATAAATGCACAATAAGTAAATGGTTTTGTTTATCCCTCCTACAGGATAGGACAAGAGGATCTCCCAGTTGTCCCCCATAAGTCTTTATGGAATATATAACATTAAGCACTGTTTAGATCTAATTGCTGTGAGAGTGTGACCTTTGCAGCAGGCTCAGTTGAGGGCTCTTGGCGGTCTAGTCTGACACGGACCCTATATATATGCTATAGGCAGAAGCAGAGTTAATTTACTGTTGCGTAGGCATAAGTGATGGTCAGGGGTGCTTCGCCAATGAGCCAAGTTGAGGCTGTCGCCTCAGGGACAGAAAAAAATGCTGCTCCTGGTATTTTAAGAGCAAATTTCCGGGGAAGCGGAGGCAGCAGCAGCGGTGGAGGGGCCAGGATCGCCCCTGGTGATGGTGTGCCAATGGGCTCAATGTTGCAATCCATGAGGTGTCATTTACATAGTAATTCTGTCTATCTGCATTTCAAAGGTTCTCCCTGTGAATGATTTGCAGGTAATTTGAATTCATAATCGAAACAAAAAGTAATTAGAGAAAAAGGAGACCGGTGAAGGGGTTCCACAAAAAGATTTACATGACAGTCTCTGGCAGGAAAGGCAAAATAGTATAAGATTTCAGGTATACTTAAAAGAGACACAAAAATTTGTGTTGCAATGGCTCCAAACTGTGTTATAACAAGTAGATTGGTTAAAAGAATAATAGGCTTGTAATCATGTGCTCATCTTTTCAGTTAAAAAAATATTACTGTTGGCAATAAAGGACACGGAAATCAATTGAGTGGATTTTGTTCAAAGGAAAGGAAACTGAAGTGTAAATGAATAAAAGACTCGTCGTGTGAAGCAGGTAGCTGTCTATACAATGTGCAGAACTTCCATTCTGTTAATGTTCTTTGGAAATATGGCTTCTTAACTCCAAAAGCAATATAGAAAACAGCATCATGGCAACTATCAATATGCTGCCTGATGTCTGACTTTTAAATGTGGTTAGCTTCATTCTACCCACATCCACTGCTGAGGGATCATTATGAAGGTAAGGTTCATTTGTCCTTGATATGCCCTTCAGACTTTGCTGTGTGATTGTTCCTCGCTAGGAGCCATTTCACTCTACTTTTGTAACCATTAATATTTATTATTGCTGCTGCGGAAAGAACATCCCCTTTGTCTCCTTGTGCTATAAAACTACACATTAGTTTTGCCGTCCTTGTAATGCTGATTTGCCTGAAATGATGCACGTTTTATCATTCAAGGAAATAAAAATTATACTGCTCAACTATGGGTGAACTCCATTACCAATCTGACTGCAGATGGGCGTATGGGAAAATAAGGACTTGTTGATTGTGACGGTGCACTTCATTGCTGATATACATTTAAGCTAGCACAGTAATTATCCATCTGCTAATAGAGAATCTGCTACAAATAAAAAGCTGAATCAAACAAACAGTGGTTCGATTTTGCAGTGATCTTGAAAAGTATGTTCTGCTTTCTCTATAGCAGTGATCCCCAACCAGTAGCTCGTGAGCAATATGTTGCTCTCCAACCCCTTGGGTGTTGCTCCCAGTGGCCTCAAAGCAGGAGCTTATTTTTGAATTCCAGGCTTGGGAGCAAGTTTCAGTTGTATAAACACCAGTTGCACTTCCAAACAAAGCCTCAATGTAGGTTGTAAATTCACACAGGGGCTAATAAATGGCCAATCACAGCACTTATTTGGCACCCTAGGAACATTTTTCATGCTAGTGTTGCTCCCCAACTCCTTTTACTTCTGACTGTTGCTCACTGGTTCAAAAGGTTGGGGATCCCTGCTCTATAGCAATGTGTGAACAACAAGTATAATAAATGAGAGTTACTCAGAGGCTGTTGGTGCAATTATGTCTAGCGGGATCACATTAAGTATGGGCTTTGGGTCCAGTGCTTCTCTGCGAGAGGAGACTAATTGTTACTCTGGGTGGCAGGCTGTGTAGTGGCCGCTGCACTGAAAATTGGAAACCAAGCAAAAGCTCTAAGAAAAGATGGGCTCTTAAAGGGATCATGATTTTTATGATTTTTTTTTCTAAATTACACCCATTTTTACTGCAAATAATTCATTCTACAATATAAAATTTCATTCCGCAACCAACAAGTGTATTTTTTAAGTAAATTAGGTAATATTGGTGCGTAGGCAGCCATCTCAGGTCATTTTGTCTGGTCATGTGCTTTCAGAAAAAACCTTCCCATTGTTCTGCTAGGCTCCTGGGGGGAAAGGGGAAAAGATATCACTACAACTTGCAGTAAATCAGTAAATAGTGACTGAGCACAGAGTCACATGACGGGGGGCAGCTGGGAAACTGACAATATATCTAGCCCCATGTCAGATTTCAAAATTAAATATAGAAAAATCTGTTTGCTCTTTTGAGAAATGGATATCAGTGCATAATACAGCTGGAGCAGCACTATTGCCTGATGCATTTTGAAAACCCATGACAGTATCCCTTTAAGGAAATAAGATAGTTGGTTTAGGATGCTGCATTGTAGCAGAGCCTCTTATACCTTTGAAATAATGGCAATAATTGTAATGGCAGATGTGCCTGCCACACACTGCAGCGCAGAAGATTGATCACTTGGATTTCTCAGGATTGCACCGCTGTGTTGGTGTCTGTGACACTCCAAGCAATGAACAGATGGCTCTGGCCACAATGTGAGATTGAACATAGACAGGGTCCCGCACAGCTCAGCATATTTATTTTTTATCATGGTGGGCAAATTTATAAACATAAGAAATACAGAGAAAAAGTGAATACCTTCACACCCCCTACTAAGTCATTCCACAGGAAAAACAGCAATCCCTATTAATATATGTTCATGGCTGTCAAGTCACCAAGGGGTTAACGTTAAAGAACTCCACCACCTCCTTTGTGCTTTTAAGCAGCTGTACATAGTGTTCAGAAGAGTAAGGAGAATCACTGCTAATAAACCCAACATACACATTATCAATTGCCTCAGAGATTGAGTCATGTGTACACCAGCTTCGTGGATCTAATTTCAATATTTAAATGACAGGCTTACACAAATAGCCTTGATATTTAGCAAATCTTTCCACACACACAGAGTACAGAATGAAATTGTTTTCTTCTGACCTTTTATATCCAACAGTTATTATTATTGATTAGTATAAACAGAAGACAAACTACTAGAAGCATACAGCAGAAGGTCAAGTACAAGAGCCCAGCTCTGCCCTAGGGGCAAGATGTGATGAGTAGATAAAGGGTGGCACTGCCTGCATTCCAAAACTGTGAGCAAACAAATGCCAGCTGGAGTGAGAACGAGCTATCCAACCCTCTGTTGGATAAGTACTACTATAAACTGGGGCTGTATCGCGAAAATGAAAATTTAATATAAGTATCATCTCACTAAAAATAATCAATTAAAAATCCTGTACTCTTTAAGAAATAAGTCAGTTTTCAATATATCATTCTCCACAACCTGTCACTCTTCATCTTGAGGTCTGGTTCAGATTTTGATTGTCAGGTAGGTCTAATATGTCTTTAGGGGGGCTCACTTTCTTAGCAGAATAACTCCAGCACAATCAAAAGGTAACAAAATAAAAGCAAACACCCTGCTCCTCTCAGAGACTGTTATTTTTAAGGAGTGAGCACCTAGGTTAAGGGTGCGACCCACCCCCCAAAGGATGCATTAGACCGGTCAATCAAAAACTGACTCCGCCTACTGCATGAAGACAGAATGAAGAGAGACAGGTTGCTCAAAGGGAGAGAGTAAAATATGTTGAGGTCATGTAAGTCAATGGCAGAGTTTTAGCCTTCATGATGTGCCATTTTTTTTCAGTGGTTTACGCTCAAAAATTCAATCAATTTGAGCTAATCAAAGTTATTTCGCTGATAACTCGATCAATTAGAGTATTGCAGTTTTTCACCCTGATTGTATGTATTTTTTACATTTGGGTTTTTTCATAAATCAAAATTCAAGTTGTGAGTTGTCTCAAGGTAGAAAAAAACCTCACAAACTCGACCTTTGATAAATAACCCCCTTAATGTAGCAATTTGTAACAGTTCAGATGTACCTGGATTACTGAGCTGCCAGACAAATACCCGAGACAGGAACATTAAACTTTAAACTTCAATTTTGGAAAAAAATGGTAAAAACTGAAAAATGTGCTAGGAACCCCTTTAAGCAAATAATACCAATTTTTAAAAATGATATTTTTTTGTGTAATAATAAAAGTGCCTTGTACTTGATGGTAACTAAGGTGCACAAATTCATATTGGTGGCAAAACAATCCTATTGGGATTATTTAATTTACTTAAGGCATTACAGAACGACTCCTTATCCAGGTCCCAAGCATTCTGGATAAAATCTGTAGTATAACAATATCATTGCCTACTTTATTTTTTTTTTTAGCTCCTTTACCCATGTACAGGTGTGTCTTCTAAAGAACAGTTCCAGTGCCTAAAAATTTACTGTGGAAACCTTCTCTCTCACTTTGCAAACAGACTGGATATATAGTGAATAAAGTACCCCTCTTGAAAGATATAAGGAAATTATAAGTTAATGAGGTGTCCCATTACAATATAAAAACATGAAGCCGAAGGCCGAGTTTTTTTATACAGGTCGTGGAACTCCTATGTGACTTCTAACATATCTCATATTTTGCAACAGGGGGCACTTTACTTATTATAATACACAAGTTTCCGTGAGTTGTGACAGAAAGGACATCACTAAGTTCCTATAATAACCAATGATATCACTAAGTACAGTTTATAAGGATACAATTTACAGGTAGTCATGATAATGAGCCCATTTATCAAAAACGGTTATAGATGAATTAAGTTTTTGGCATTTATCACTGCAAATAATTCTAATCAAATGAACTCTCTGTTGTTATATCAAATTATCTCCACTGTTATATCCACCGGTCTCTTCTTCTGTCTTCCTTTTTAATGGCTCAATTTTATGTTGCTTTTTTCTGTTAAAATGTAAAAAATGAAATCTATTTTTTCATCAAATTAGACTAGTTCCAGTTTAAAGGGTTTCCATTCTCTAGAAGCAAGTTAAGCAGTTTACTAGGGTTTGCTCTGGGCATCCAACATGTGCCTACCAAGGACCATTGTTTCCCAAAAGCAGCACAAGCAAATTTAGCATATTTCTAGCATATTTCTTTTGATCTATTTTTTTATTGAAAACTAATAAAAACAGGGCATTGTTTAAATGGAAGCCCTGAAACTAAACCAAGCTTGCAATTTTCTTGTTGTTGTTGTGTTTGTCCCTAAGGCATAACTTCCTGACATCATCTAAACCAGTGATTGAGACTTCAGGAGATCATTTTGCTTTCAGTTGTACTCTGTCAACAGCATGCAGTGTATACATTAGCTGCTGCCTACAGCATTTGCCTTAAATTGACTTTAAATACATATTTTTCCTTTGCTTGCAGGGTAGCAAGCAAACAGTTGTAGTGTTAAAACGACTACAGCTGCTATCCTGAGGCAGTGTTAATCTGATGATCTCTGTTATTTAACAAAACATAAACAGGAAGAACCCAAACAGTAACAGACATATCAGTAAATCCCTTCTGGTAAAGAGTTACAGATCAGCCATTAAAGTGACAGAAATACTAAGACATGTTTGTATTCCCTTTGAAATCTATAGCCAAGAAAGGCAAGAGGCCCAAGGGAAATCCCTTTCAATCTTACACATGTGGGCAGCACCCGATTACCTTCATGTAAAAATAAAACTACTGAAGAGAGAAAGTGGAACAATCACTCCATAACTCATACTAGTCCAGGATTTGAGGAGAGAAGGGGCATGTTAAAAGGATTGTCCCTAAGGTAAAATCCATAGACTTTACATATAGTTTATCTTGTTGAACCCCTGCTTATTACAGAAGCTTTCAAAGTAGTAAGTAAATGGTACCTGTTGGTACATCAGTTTTACCGCCCCTCCTTCACCGACAACCTACAGAATGGATTCATTGCTGCAGTCTCTCTTCTATATAACAGTTCTAAGCTAAATATTATTCTGCATTAAGGTATGCCTGTTTAACAAGGTATTGTATATTCACCTTACACTCTTGAGAATGGCACTAGAATGGCATCATAAATTAATCAGTTTTTCAATAATCCCCAGCAAAGGCCGGGTTACTATTTATTACTAATATGTTTACATCAATGAAACTCAGCCACCTACAAGAGTTGTTGTTTGCTGTTCTTTTCCATTGTCAGATGAGGTGTTCTAAGGATTAACCAGACAGTATTATCACTCTAATAATACATCCTGTCCTCTCAGATATCATTAGCAAATGTACACTGGAAACGTCTTGTCCTTTCTCCCCTTGTTTGTAAAAGAGTAGCTTCCTGAGTAATTTAATATGACTTTTTTTCTCTGCTGGCTAATATAAGGTATACTATAAAAGCTGCCATCAGACATCAAAGTGATCTCTTTGTTCCCAGGGGGGACAAATGGGTGCTAAATGGGCTGGAAGGTAAAAAACCTATCATTAATATCTCTTGTGGAATAGTATAATATTAATTGCCAAAGGGCTGCTATTGCTAAAAGGCTTAAGACCAACTTTCAAAAAGAAAGAGCTTCTGTTATATTCATTAAGAATAATTATACCTCATTGAACTGAATAAGGCTAAGATTCTTCAGTGACAGGTTACAAACGCTAGCACTTGACATTTTACATGGACGTACAACTCTAAAATAACAGGCTGAAGAAGGTTTTTTTAAGGCTAAATTGAACCTTATTAACGGTAAAGCTCTCCCACAAGCGAAAGGTTGAAATGAATCCGTGTGTCTTTTTTCAACCACATGCACTGTGTGAAAAACTGCAGGTTTATGGACTAGATGCACATTGTGATTTTCTATCTATCATACTGATACTGTGGAATATATGTGTAGGACTTATCATATACGCCTCGTTACGGAGTGAAAAATACTACTTTTCCAATCTCATGGTGGAATTTGTGAATATATCTGCTGTGCAATGCACAAAAGCTTTTAAGAAGGTGGACGGTTTACATGACATACTTTAGATACTGTAGTTAATGGTCAACCTGTGGTTCACATATAAGCCCACTCAGTAAAGATTACACAGTGAAGCATGTACAGTTACATAGTTAAATCGGGTTGACAAAGTCCATCAAGTTCAACCCCTCCAAATGAAAACCCAGCATCCATACACACACCCCCTCCCTACTCTCAGATAAATTATAGGAGACAAAAAGGAACACCAAGAGCCCCAATAGTGTAATATGTTTTTACAAGGAGTAATGGTAGAGTAAACAAGTTAATACTCACAAACCAGGGTTACCGATAGGCAACCACTGTATAGGCAGGTGGGGAGATTATCCTGACCCCACCTGAAGAAAACGGGGATGATACCCCTCCACTCGGGGTGGACTCGATATGGTAGTATGACAAAACAGAGGCGCCAAAAGGATAAAAATAGCTAAAAGCACTTAAAAACCCAATGGGTAATTCAGAGGAGGTAGTAATGAACTTACCTCCTCCAAGCAGACACCAACGATAGTGGTAATTTTCAATAATAGTTTATTCAAAAAAACAGTATTGCAACGCGTTTCACAGGCATTTCCTGCTTCATCAGGCAATATGGAACAAAAACAACAGTGTCTTTGTATAAACACGCCAGGCGCCTCTGTTTTGTCTTACTCAGATAAATTATATATACCCATATCTATACTAACTACAGAATTTAGTATCACAATAGCCTTTAATATATTAATAAGCCACTCTTAAAGGGGTGGTTCACCTTTAAGGTAATTTATATCATGTTATAGAACAGACAATTCTAAGCAACTTTTCAATTAGTTTTCATTATTTATTTTTATTATAGTTTTTGAGTTATTTGACTTTCTGCTGGCTCTTTGCAGCTTTCAAATGGCGCGTCGCTGACTCCCTTCTAAAAATCAAATGCTCTGTAAGGCTACAAATGTATTGTCATTGTTACTTTTTATTACTGATCCTTCTATTCAGACCCTCTCCTATTCATGTTCCAGTCTCTTATTCAAATCAGTGCATAGTTGCTAGGGTAATTTGGACCCTATTTACCAGATTTCTTAAGATGCAAATTGAAGAGTTGCTGAATAAAAAGCTAAATAACTGAAAAACCTTCAATAATAAAAAAATCAAAACAAATTACAAATTGTCCCAGAATATCACTCTCTACATCATACTAAAAGTTATCTTGAAGGTGAACAACCCCTTGAAAGACATGTGAAGAACCCCCTACGTTGCTTCAAATGAAAGTTCTTTTCTTCTAGTCTAAAGGGGTGGCCTCTGGTACGGTGATCCTCTTTATGGTTAAAAGGTCCCCTGCTATTTGTCTATAATGTCCTCTAATGTACTTGTAAAGTGTAATCGCAAGCGCCTTTTTTCCAGAAAAAACAACCCCAACCTTGATGATCAACCCTCATAATTTAAGTCTTCCATCCCTCTAACCAGTTTAGTTGCACATCTCTGCACTCTCTCCAGCTCATTTATATCCCTCTTAAGGCCTGGAGTCCAAAACTGCACTGCATACTCCAGATGAGGCCTTAACAGGGATCTATTAAGAGGCATAATTATGTTTTCATCCCTTGAGTTAATGCCCTTTTTTATGCAAGATAGAACTTTATTTGCTTTAGTAGTCACATAATGACACTGCCCATTATTAGACAACTTGTTATCAACAAAAACCCCAAGATCCTTCTCATTTCAATGTCACCTCCTGAGTTCATATCTCAAAGTCACACTAGCATGTATAGAAGTCCATAGGGCACTGCTTAAAGAGATATGGACACCAGAAATTAAACCTTTTTTTACATCTATTATAATATTGTCTTCACATGCTATCTATAATTTTGATTCAGATGCTTTTACATTACCCATCTGATCCCCCATGTTCCTCTCTGAGGGTGCTGCCATATTTGAGCTTCAGCAGTCTGTTAGCATTAGAAACTCTGACATGTTGAGAAGGGACAAAAAGCTAATAGCTAATATGTCAAAAAGTGTCAACATGAGCTATAGCTAACTTTTGATGTAGATTAATATTTTGAATAATGTTTTTTTAGTGTATCAGTATCACTTTAAGTTGTTTTTAAATGGCTGGCAAATGATGGCATTTTAAGCTTTTCGATCAGCACCTCAGCAACAATGCTGAACTTTTACCACAGTTACAATGAACCCCACGGCTGGAAGCTGCCCTGCGATGCGTCCCCCCCCCCCCGGCAAGATTACTGAACAGGAGGATGGGAATGGGTGTTGCTATTCGCAATAAGTTTTACTTCAGCTACAGTGCTGACATACAGATAGACACACACACACACACAGACAGACACATAGATCCACACATTCACATAAAATATACTTGTGCTTTAAATAATATAGACGAACATCTCTTTTAGTGAAGGTTTTACCTTATCAGCAAATCTTTAGTGTGCGTGCCCCGATGCTCGTTCACAGAATTTCTGTTACGTGCTTTCAGTCTTCAGACACGCGCAAAACAACCGGAAGTACCGGGACAGTGACACGCTGGAGTCCAAAATGACAGATAGGATGTGGAAAGGATCGCATACCTTGTGAATATTTATTTCACAAAAGGTTTTTGAAAAAATAATTTAGCGATCGAGGAGGGGGGACAGTGTACTTTACAAATATGAAAACTGACTTTCCTTGCCCTTTAGGGATTTGGTTCGGCCAGGCACAAGGATTCGGCCGAATCGGAATCCTGCGGAAAATGGCCGAATACCGAACCCTGGATTCAGTGCATCCCTAATATTGTGTAAAAGTTGTGCATGGGAAGAATAGCTTCTCTTCAAGACTAGAGTGATCACAGACACACAGTAATTAGAGCATCCAACATGATCTGATAAACATCTGGCTAGACCTATGCAGATATACTAGACAGTAGAGGATAAATGAATTACAAATTAGCCGGCTCCTCACAATACATAAATAATACAGACCTCAGCCTGTTTGAATCCCATAAAAATCATGTTATGGGGATATAAATGAAATACTGTTATTTACATTTCTGTACCTGAAATGTATAAATGTGGAGAGACAGTAGCATGGGTTAAAGCTGAAGTCAGGAGGTTTGGTTAATTTTTCTGCCAGCAATATTGGAAGCTTCAGAACATTTTGCTCCCAAATTTAATTTGATATAATATGTCTGCGGTGTTCAGTGGTAAAGTAAGCAGCAGGGCAATGTATTTTATGCAGAACTTTATTACTTGTTATACAAAACTTTTCATGCTAAGTATAGTCTTCCACTTACGTAAAGAAGTTGTATGTATGGATTTCATTTATAAGCGATTTGATATTGATATTTCTATTAAAATGCACAATTGCATCATGTGGCTAAATAAGTTCTACACTGAAAAGTTTTTATTTGAAATTTAAATTAGTTTTTCTTTCCCAATAGGACATTGTTTATAGTTGAAAAAGTGTTTAGAACGTAAAAAAAATTATATATATGGTTTTAAGTATGTTCAAATCTAATGTTTTAATATTTTTTAGAGCCACCTTTTCCACCAATGCAAATCTTTTCGGGTGCTTATGGTCTAGCTTTGCGCAATTGTTTTTAAAAGAAATTTACACAGGGTGTTCATTAAAAAAATGCTTAAATACTGCTATATATTCTAGACTGGACTAGATGAGGGTCATGTTGACAATGTATGTGGTTGTTCAACTGTATCTGGTATTCTAATCAGTGCCGACTATCCTAGAGCTATAGGAAATAAAACAAATACATGCATCTCCTAAAAATTCCATCATACAACGCTTTAAGAAATAAAATAAAAAAAGTATAGTGGCAATTTAAGCAATTTTTTTAGTGCATCACTGATGTACAGTTTGATGCAAAGTTGAATCTGAAAATGAAGCAGATTCCTACAAGGTAGAGGAAGACTAAAAAAAAAGATGTCCATTGTCCATAATGTCATTAAAGAAATTGTAGTTAGGCTAAAGCCACACTGGGCTGATTCTTGGAATGTGTTTTACAGGTGGAGAATCAGCTGCCTGTGGCAGTAGCCTTAAAGGGAACTGTGGAAGCCAAGGCAATAACTGCAGTCATATACATAGTAACATAGTAAGTAAGGTTGAAAAAGAGACACACGTCCATTTTGACTGCAAAATACTTGCAGGAAGACTTGGTAGATACAGGAGAGGTGTTGCACTGTTCCACGGTACAGTACTGCTAGCAAAAACATGATCTATGCAGAAGAGTCATTAGGAAGAAGCCTTACCTGCAACCTCATGAGGTATCATTTATTTATTTAAACAGCACCGACAAGTTACGCAGTGCTTTACCGTAGTTTATAACAAACGGGGAATAAATGGTGAATAACAAACAAGGGTTTACAGAGTACAATAGGATTAGAGGGCCCTACAAAACAGTGCCTAGAAAGCCAGATGCCTTTTGCAAACAAGCGGAGTTGGCTGATAAAGTAAAAAATTGTATAATGGTATCCCTTTAATACAGAAAAAGGAGTATGTGATTAGCATAATAAAAGTTAACAAGGCTTAGGTAAGAACAAAGATAAATCTTTGCAAATGTTGTGATACATTCATCAAAACCGGCATTTAGTAATGTGTGAATGCAGAGTGTGTGTTTTTTGGCTGTAACAGCAACCTATCCAAGCCTTGTGCAGTGGAATACAGGTTTTTTTTTCTTTTTTTATGATAAATCAAATTAACTTTCTCTGACCCACACTGCCTTGAGGAAAACAAAGTGGAGTGCAAGTTGCTTTTCTTTACTCCAGAGAGATTCCGTTTCTCTCAGCTCTGATACATCTGAGAAGGACAAGAAGAGGCTGACAGCTTGATAAAAAGAAAATAACAAGCAGGCCAAGTCCCTTATGGGAGTTGTTTCACAAAGCAGATGATGAAATTAGCAGAGCCTGGAATATGTTAACCACTTTGCAACTGGATAGTTCTACATGGTATTATGGTAGTCAAGCAAAAACAATGTTAACTTGGGTGGCCCCTTTTTGAAACAGTTATTAAGAATAATGAGGTTAATGATAGAGGCTCGCTGACCTAATTCCAGCTTTTCATTTCTCCTGAACCTCTGCACTCCAGGAGCTGCCAGCTGAACATACCTAGCAGATTAAGGAGACCTTCTACTGGAGCTTCCTGGAAGAGTTTCTCATTTTTCTGGGGTCAGGTTTTTATAAATATCCAGCACAGAAGCCAATGAACACAAATTTTATGACTTTAAAACAGATATAAAGCCAGAGATGTAAAATTAAAGGTGTAATCTCACATAAATGCTGGGGGCTTAGTCATTGTACAAGGTAATAAGTCAAGAGACAAAAATAAAATGATTGCTAGCCTTCTTCCCATTCCAATAGTTGTGAAACAGTTACAATTGATTAAAAAAATAATTTCAGGACACATTTACTTAAAGTGATAGAGCAGAAATGTCCTTAATATATGTGGTGCTATGTGGCACTCTACAATTATAGAAGTTTGCATGCTAAAGAGTGTACAAAGTGTATAATCCAAATGCAATTGTCTACATACCCACAAATGCAAAAAAAAAAATGCATCAGACACTCAAAAAAAACTTTTGTTTTTGTCATTTCACTATTAAGTAGGTTTTACCTTATACCTTTGCCTGTAAGCTGCAATAATGGTCATGTCAGCAGCTAAATTCTTCTCAGTTAGCTTTTAAAAATGAACACTACAAGATGATCATAAACAGATAGTGCTACTCCCATGTACAAGTGAAACTATGAAGAAATTGCTAGTTTAACTTATATAAAATTATATATTTAAAAGAAATACATGAAAGGTAACCCATAATTCACACAAAAATTGGATATGTTAAAAACGGACTTAGATTTAAGTTGTATATGGCTCTGTTTGAAGGAGAGGCAAAGATTGCTGACAATAGACCCTAGGTAGAGTAATTCCAAGTAACAGAGGGCTACATCATCTACCACAAGGCCAAAATGTGCAGCAAAGAATTTTATTGATAATGCAAAGCTGGGTGGGGGATGAGATCAGGGCCATTTTCTCAAAAGGGGTGACCTGCCCAGGGCCCACTTATTTAGGGGGCTCACTGTGCCAGTATTTCTTTATTAATTTCCCTCCCTCATACGCATTTCTTTTGGTAGGAGAAAATCCAAGATGGCTGTGCATTCCAATGTGGAACATATGTCCAGCCTGGATTTTTCACAAACTAGACAGGCAGGCAGATTGGTATTCTGCTTGTGAACGTGTAGGTAATGCTTTCAATTTCTCTACTGATCTTAATGGCATGACTGGAGTTAATAGAGTGCTCATTGGCCATTTGATGATCTTACTTGTATAAGGCTTATACATGACATGGCAGCACACAGATAAAATAAATAGGGTTTTAACAAGTAATGTGCAGTTATTACTACAACTGCATGCCAAAATGTAAGGAGAGAGTATCTTTCTGAACATCTTATCACTTCTCTTTGCCCAGTGTAAGAAAAAAACATTAGAATTCCAGACAATCAGACTTCCCATCTCCTGCAGAATGCCATGCTCCTTACCTCAGAGCTGCTCATCCTGATAACACTGCAGCATGTTAAGTGTCATATCAATGAAGTGGAAGCCAAGCAGATCAGAGAAGGGAAAAATAAAATGTCACTGGGAATAAAAAGGCTCACATGACAAAAGCAGCAGCTTGAAGCATTCCCCGTTCATTATGCAAATGACTGAACACACGAAATGATGCAGCCCTTACTTCAGGTATAAATAAACCTGAGAGCTCACTGGAAACCTGCCTATATAAATTCTCAGGGACCCTTTCAGAGCATGATGTAAGTGGACAGACTGTACCTTTTGGCAGCATTGCTGACAGGATTGGACAGACTTCTACTGGCAGCAGATTTCCTGCGGGAGAGTTGGTTGCTATTGATACCGTCCTCCATATCGTTCTTATCTTGCTTTGGAGTACTGCTCCCTTTACTGTTGAGGTCCCGGAGAACATCATAGTTAATTTTGCTGGAGATTTTCTTCTGCTCCAACATCTTTTCAATTGCCTCCCCAGCAGTGCTGGCTTGGATTGGAGCCCTCCGCTTGGAAGGTTTCCTAGGCTGAGCAACAGCAAAAATAATAAGCATGAAGACACTGAATTTAAAGGAGGAAACATTCCATACTCAGAGTTTTAAATACACATTTTCTCTAATGTTCAATGGTTTTTCTATGTTCAATGACATATATTTACATTCTTAACAGGGAGCTGTATATTATACAGCTGTGTTCAGAGCCATCATTGCTGAGATGTGCAAAACTCATACGATGACCTCTTGTAGCCAAATCATGAAAAACTCAAACAATGCATTTACCGGACTGCTACTAACAAACATTTTCTTTATTGTACTGGTTCTCTTGAATAGTAGTGATTGTTTGATAATTTTAAAGGACCAGTAACATCAAAAATAGTTAGTAAACACAGACAAATTAAACTTTAAAACTGCAAAGTCTTTATTAAGAAATAACTTACCAAAACTCCACTTCCGCCCCTCTTCAGAGAAGGCAACACAGCGACGATCCATCATGCAGCGCTCGATTTCTCCTCATGGATATCTCCTATACGGAAGGCAGTGAGGAGAAATCGAGTGCCGCACCGTGGATCGTCTGATCGCTTTCTGAAGAGGAGCGCAATCGGAGTTTCAGTAAGTTATTTCTGTATAAAGACTTTGCAATTTTAAAGTTTAATTTGTCTTGTGTTTTCTTCGATGTATACTAACAAATTTTTTTTAAAATTTTTGTTGATGTTACTGGTCCTTTAAACAGCTTTTGTGAAGATCTCCGATGTGCAGTTTTGCTTTTGTTTTAACTGCCATTATATCTCAGAGGCATGTCTGATATCACGAAAGTAGCCAGCGGTAGGTAAACACAAAAAATTACATTGGAATTGGGATAACTTCAAATGTACACCAAAGGCCCACCAGAAAACCTGATATCAAAGAACTACCAACCAGAATGTTAGAGATATTCATTATTCAAAGCTGATTTGTCTGCTAGATGCTATTTACCGCAACTTATGGGAAAGTTGTGTTTATTGTGTGTTCTCTGTATGTTCCATTAATGCTAGTATAGGTTTGTGACCTGCTAGCCAGAACTCTGGACCTGGGGTTTTTATCACATAATGAATATTTTGGTAATTTGGAACTTCATACCTTAATTTTGGGGTTGACTTGCCCTTTAAAAAGTCAACCACTTTCATGATTGTTTGGCCTTTAGGGTCAATACTTTTTCTGGGGTTTAGGGCTAATGGCTCTTTTTCTTTTTTATCAGAGAATGCAGTATGCTTGCTCCCACAAGAATGGTTGAAAACTGAACAGTACTTAAGAGATATTTCTATATCTACTATGTGTAAAGTAGAGGTAATGTTAAGTTATGGTCCTAGTGTTTTGAAAGACAAGTTGCCACTGGTAAGAAATGATCATGACATGAATGGATACAACAAGTGTGAAACTTTGTTGGTAAAGGTTTAAAAGAAGCAGGCATAAAAGTAGTTCTGACATCACACAGTATACATAGAGGCATATTTATCAAGGGTCCAATTTCGAATTCATGTGAGGTTTTTTTTTTTTTAAACTCCCTTAAATTCGACCTGGGGAAATGTATTAATAAAATCAAATTAATTAAACTCTTAGAAATTTAAATGACTCGAAAACTCGAATCGATTTCGATTCGATCAAACTCGATTCAAGTTTTTCACTCCGAACATCTCCAAATTGATCCATGGATCTTTCCCATTGACATAAACAGTAATTCGGCAGGTTTTAGGTGGCGAATAGTTGAATTTGAATTCTTAAAGGGCCAGAGTATGATAAATCTCGAAAATCAAATTAAAATTTGGATAATTTCCTAGTCAAATTTGAGAGTTTTAACCATACAAAAAATGAGAATTCTAATTTTCAATTCAACCCTTAAAGGACAAGGAAAGTATTTTTCTTATTACTTCATCTTGTAGTAGAGTGTCCCAGCATGTAACTGATTAAGATCTTTTTTTCAAGCAACCGCTCAGTTCACCTGCACTGCTCTATAGAAGCCAACATTATCTCAACAGCACATCCCAAAATCTCATGTGCTGCTGTAGGTCTAGTAAAAAACAAGCGCACAAGCCTTACTTAAAGGAACAGTAACACCAAAAAAATTTAAGTGTTTTAAAGTAATGAAAATATAATGCAGCGTTGCCCTGCACTGGTAAAACTGATGTGTTTGCTTCAGAAACACTACTATAGTTCATATAAACAAGCTGCTGTGGAGCAATGGAGGAAATTGAAAAATGGCTATATGGCACAGGTTAACAAATGGATAACAGATAACACTATTAGACAGACAGAGCTTATTTGCTATCTGCTGTGTAACAAGCTTTTTCTCCTTTGAATGGCTGGCCCTATTGCTACACAGCAGCTTATTTATATAAACAATAGTAATGTTTCTGACGCAAACACAGCAGTTTTACCAGTGCAGGGCAACACTGCATTATATTTTCATTACTTTAAAACACTTATTTTTTGACGTTACGGTTCCTTTAATGTGCATGTTTGAGCAAGTGCACAGACTCTTGGTCTTAGTGTAGGATTGTTGCATAATTGGACTTTCTTTTCTAGAACTTTCAACAATGCTGCGTATCTGACAAATGGCTTAAGACAGAGCAATCTTTAAACAAAGGATGACAAGACAGGGGGTTTGCCTCTCAAAGAAGATGTATTTTTCATTAGACTTTCCTTGTCCTTTAATAAATCTGCCCCTTAGTCTCAATATTTAGTCAGTAACCATATTAAATGAAATGATGTACCCTTTGTTCTTTGTAAATCCCAAGCTCCTTCTCTTTAGCAATACGCTCTTCCTTTTCTGAAACACAGAGATGGTAAGTTAGCATGACTGACACCATCTAGGTTCAGGTCATGTCTAGCTGGACAAGTCTGAATTGAAAATGACTGTGTTTACCCTTCTGTTCTCGGAGGTAGTCCGCGTTCTCTTTCATCCACAGCACTGTCTTTATTTCCGCTTCCTTCTCATTTAGAATATACTAAAAAGGCAGAAGAAAGAGTCCGAGGCTATTGAACTTTCCAAAGCAAATCAAAATGCATCAAAATAACTTTTGGAAAACTGTGAAGTGTGTATTGATTTGAAAAATAGCATACATTTCTTCTTTTGATTTCTTTTTGTCAGGAATAATGAATATCTTGACATCATTCAGCAGAGATAATAGTATTAATACAATAAATCCCTCTGTTTATAATAACTAATGAGGAGTACAATACAACTAGTTCCAGTGTATTGTTAAGATTTTCCTATATTTAGATCATGCAGACAAATCATGTAGTGCTTTATAGAGATTACTCTTTTACCACTACTATGTGGTCAAGTAACCATGATTCTGAGGGATTGGAGAGACAATTTGATACTGGGCTTTTGTAGTGAACTACAAAATAAAAGGACAATTTGGTTGTTCTCAACTTCTCCAAAGGCAGTCATTACTTTTAACTGACTGTGTGTAACTGTATCAGCCCATACTATTGCTCAAAGTTTTAAAACATCATATAAAATATTAAAATTAATGAATCAGTTTGCATTTAAACTTTTTCTATTGAAAGCATATACACTTATAGCCTCTGCCTTCTAATTCTTTGACAAACCTACAGGCAAACCTGCCTCCCTACATTATGGCTTCAACAGTGATCCCCAACAAGTGGCTCATGAGCAACATGTTGCTCACCAACATCTTGGATCTTGCCTTAAAGGAGTGGTTCATCTTTAACATTAAAGGGATACTGTCATGGGATTTTTTCAAAATGAATCCGTTAATAGTGCTGCTCCAGCAGAATTCTGCACTGAAATCCATTTCTCAAAAGAGCAAAGATTTTTTTATATTCAATTTTGAAATCTGACATGGGGCTAGGCATTTTGTCAATATCCCAGCTGCCCCAAGTCATGTGACTTGTACTCTGATAAACTTCAATCACTCTTTACTGCTGTACTGCAAGTTGGAGTGATATCACCCCCTCCCTTTTCCCCCAGCAGCCAAACCAAAGAACAATGGGAAGGTAACCAGATAACAGCTCCCGAACACAAGATAACAGCTGCCTGGTAGATCTAAGAACAACACAATAGGAAAAACCCATGTCCCACTGAGACACATTCAGTTACATTGAGAAGGAAAAACAGCAGCCTGCCAGAAAGCATTTCTCTCCTAAAGTGCAGGCACACGTCACATGACTGGGTGCAGCTGGGAAATTGACAAAATGTCTAGCCCCATGTCAGATTTTAAAATTGAATATAAAAAAAATCTGTTTGCTCTTTTGAGAAATGGATTTCAGTGATTCATTTTGAAAAATTGTTTTTTTTCCCATGAGAGTATCCCTTTAACTATTAATATGCTATAGAACGGACAATTATAAGCAACTTTTCAATTGGTTTTCATTATTTATTTTTTATATTCTTTTATATTTTTAGTTATTTGCCTTTTTTTCTGACTCTTTGCAGCTTTCAAATGGGCGTTGTTGACTGCCTTCTAAAAACAAATGCTCTGTAAGGCTACAAATGTATTGTTATTGTTACTTTTTATTACTGATCCTTCTATTCAGGCCTCTCCTATTCATATTCCAGTCTTTTATTCAAATAAATGCATGGTTGCTAGGGTAATTTGGACCTAGTGACCAGACTGCTTAAAAGAGCTGCTGAATAAAAATCAAAACACCTTTAATAACAAAAAATGAAAATCAATTGCAAATTGTCTCAGAATATCACTTTCTATATCATACTTGGTTATCTCAAAGGTGAACAACCCCTTTAAAGCAGGTGCTGCCAGTCCACATAGGGGCTACCCAATAGCCAATCACAGCCCTTATTTGGCATCCTCAGGGACTTTTAAATGCCTGTGTTGCTCCACACACATGGGCTCATGGGTAAAAAAGGTTGGGACCCCTGTCTTACAGTATAAACATGGGGCAGGTCAACTGCAACAGTCACTGCCTAAGCACATACGATTCCTGATACACAGAGCATCCCTACCATTTTATTACTAGAAAAAGCAAAACAAAATTTAAGGTAGGAACTCAAACACGAACAAGGGCTTTATCAAATTTGTACAAATGAATACCAACAGCTGAGGTACAATGGAAGCTATAATCTCACCATATTTGTGCACATCACAAGATAACCAAGACACTTTTTAGTGACGACTATTCGAATACCACCATTTGCATTAGCCAGTGGTACATGTTCTATAAATAGTTGATTGGTGAGAATATATGCTATATACGCTATATACTTCGGTGCTGCTGCTGTGTCATTAATAACTTACCCTATCTATTTCATTGTCATCAATCCCATTAAGGTCAAGTTCACCATCTCCTGCATTGTCACCTACAAAAACAAAAACAGAATTTTTCTGTTTGTAATTGAGGCATATTTATGTTATCTCCAGCACACATTGTCACTGTAATTCCAGCTACATACATACATACATATATATATATATATATATATATATATATATATATATATATATATAGATATAGATATAGATATATATATATATAAATAAATACACATACATATATACATATATACATATATATATACATATATATATATATATAATATATATATATATATATATATATATATATATATACATATATACATATATACATATATACATATATACATATATATATATATATATATATATATATATACATATATACATATATACATATATACATATATATATATATATATATATACATATATACATATATACATATATATATATATATATATATACATATATACATATATACATATATATATATATATATATATATATATATATATATATATATATATATATATATACACACATATACATACATACACACACATAACCAGAGTTCAAACACCTAAGGGGATATAATAGTATGTCTAAATATGGCAATAACAATACATGTACACATCAGTTTTGGCCTTTTTTCTCTACTTCTCTCCTTTTACAAACCATTATGCCAGTGTTTTCACCACCTCTCCAAGTCCTATCTCATACTGCTTCTCTTGACGTTACATTTTTTGCCTCTTCATTAGGTTTGAGTGTTTTGCCTATTTAGCACTTTTCATTTAACTGTCTCCTTTATCGTTGATATGTTTTCTGTCAGAAAAGCAGCAATCCTTGGCACAAAAAGAGGCCTTCAGTTCATTTTGACCCCCAGGGCAATCACTGCAGTAACGTGAAAGCAGTAAAGCAACGTTTAATTAAAGGGGTAAATTATTAGTATGTCCCACTTAGTAACATAGGGTAAATAGGAGGGAGGAGATGGAGGTCTGCTAAGGAAATAATATAACGCATAGTCCAGATTATTACTATAAATAATAATATTATTTGAACATCTATAGCTAAATTGACTTTAGTAGTTGTTTCTGGGAAAGGGCTACTTTACAGCTCCCAGTGGGCCAAGAGATAGGAGACACTCCTCTAATTGTTGTTAGTGATAAAAACAAATTGCATCATCTAACCTGAGTCATATGCCCTTCTTGCGTACTTCCAGTGTAAAATGAGGTATTTCCTTTCCAATTTGTCCAATATGTAAAATAAGTTTCAACCTGATTCTATAAGTTAAAATGTATGAATTTTCTCACTGACTAAATGAATTAATGCCACAGATCAATCACTTGGTTTAGGTGGAAAAAAAATTGTGCTGTTGTGGGAACTGCAATAAAAAAAAAAAATACAGAGCAAAGACACAACTATATAGAAGCTTGGCAGGCTAAATTGAGAAAGAGAGTAGAAAATCATAAAAGAAATAGTCTAAGGGGAATTTTGAAAGAAAGAGACACACACACCAGGTTTTATTGCCTTTTGTTAAATTCAGTATTTGCAGATAGCTGCAGCTGTGTCAGTCCCATATTCTATGTTCGCCACTGTATGCAAAATGCTATAATTAATGGTGTTTCATGGACCTTCTCGCCTAGACGGCTATTATCTTAACTACTTCCCCATAATTTATTTGTTACTACTTCAAACTTTTCTGGCTGCAGAAGAGAGGATTTGTATAATTTAAAGGCCTCCGCAATTTCAGCAGTGTCCTTTTTTATTTGCAGAAGCAACAGCTGTTCACCATTATGCTGGTGAGATCACTTGAAAGGACGATTTCATTTTTGTCTCATCACAAGTTTTTCCCACTGGTAATACTTCTGGAATTACCTTTATTTCCCCTGCTTAACGTAAAACTCCACTTCTTTTTTTTCCCCCCATATGTGCAAAGCTGCACTTGTACATCAGGCAGAATGTTAGAAACCATGTCTGCTATGGAAGACCATTGTTGAAACAAATCTCTCACTAACCTCAACCAGCCATTTTTATAATACCAATATTGAATGCTTAAAAGATGTATTAAGCTCACTCTATTAAAATCACCAAAAATCAAGTCTCTATACATGCATAATATGTGCAAAAGGCAGTTATTTTGAAAGATTTTATTGTACTGGAATCAGTTATTTGAGTGAGCTCTAATATATTATCTAGGAAAGGAAGCCCCCCCCCCCTATAAGATATATTGCATCTAACTGTTAATGACTGCCACCAAACTTCTGCAAGAAGACAGAATGAAGAGAAACAGATGCGGAGAAAGGAATAGTGAATATAAACTTGATTATATCTGAAACAATACAGAATATTTAACAGATTGTATTTAGAAAATGTCTTATTTCAGTATGCTGAAGCTTATTACATTTTCATTATGGTTCCCTTTTAAATTAGAAATTTGGTGCAGTTGCATAGGGGGCTTGAGGGCCTGTGCAATTGGGCTAAAATTTAAAAAATAAATAAATTAAAAAAAAAAAAAAAGATTTGGATAGGTTGTTCTCATTTATCTATAGCATTTAGACTACTGAATAACACTACATTCTTTAACAAGAAGTACTAACATCCAACTTGCAACCCAGTGAGAAGCTAAAAGTGATAACTTAATCCTATAGCTCTAACAATCATTGCAATGGCTATATTTACTGAAATCTAAGTGTATTTTAAAAGCAGGCAAGCAATTCTCCTTTGAACCTCTCAATTTCTCAACATGCCCTTACTGGTTTTTAATCAGGTTCCTGACAGTTGAGCTGTTGGCAAGGAAATGGCAGTTCTGCCGTTGCAGCCTAAAACACTACATTTAGTTTCACATATATTTTAGCTAAAAATGTTCACCATTGATGGAATAATATAGATGTGTGTGCTGTCTGGATAAATGATCCAAAAGCTTATATGTTGTGTTGCCAATTTTTAACAGAAAGGGAGCTAAAGCCAACGGTAGTACAGGTATGGAACCTGTTATTCAGAATACTTAGGGGGTGTTCAGGATAATGGATCTTTCCCTAATTTGGATTTTCATACCTTAAGTCTACTAGAAAATCATGTAAACATTTAATTAACCCAACAGGCTGGTTGTGCCTCCAATAAGGATTAATTATAACTTAGTTGGGATCAAGGACAAGATACTGTTTTATCATTAGAGAAAAAAGAAAATAATTTTTTCAAAAATTTGGAATAATTGGATAAAATGGAGTCTATGGGAGATGGCTTTCCTGTAATTTGTAGCTTTCTGAATAATGGTTTCCAGATAACGGTTCTCATACTTATAAAGAATAAAATATTTATAAGCAAAACTCTTGTAAAGCACTGTATATCAGACGGATCATACAAGGACTGGCATGATTGCTTCAGGTCTTCAGCTTGGCTATGAAGTTATAAAAAATATATATATTTCTCAAATGAATCCTGTTATTCTAAAATATGACAAATTGTACAATATTTTCATCACATTAATATTTCTGTCCAAAAATAGACTGGCATTGCACAGGAAGAGAGTTATTATATCATCGTTGCAGAGCTTCATTCCATTTAAGGCTTTAAAAAGGGACTTGCTCTTTGTAATGAACAAATAAATTACATTTAGCTCCTAGCTGAACAACAAATTCAGTACTCAAGAGTGTAAATTATTACTTTTTAAAGACTGAATATATATCTATATTCATTACCACCATATCTAGTATTCTGGCATCAAAATAAATGCTTTTGTTTATTTTGAAAACATGATGGTTAAATACAATATTGCTAGGAGAAGAACTGAGGTTATAGTGACTTTTTGGAGTGTATGACTTTCTTGGTATTTATTTGGTTGTCTCTGCAAAAAGGGACTCAAAAGCAGAGGAAAAAAAGCTAAAATACATCCCCCCCCCCAAATGACACGCCATGCTTGATCAAAACAGCATATTCTAATCTAGCATTATAAGAATAGTGCCAAAACTGCCATATCACCACCCATCGACAATAAAGGGGTTGTTCACCCTATGTTCACTTTTAGTATGTTATAGAATGGCTAATTCTAAGCAACTTTTCATTTTTTGCCTTTTTTTCTCACTCTTTCCATCTTTCATATAAGGGGGGGGGTCACTGACCCCATCTAAAAGAAATGCTCTGTAACGCTAAAAACGTAGTTATTGCTACTTTTTATTACTCATTTTTTTCATGCCCTCTCCTATTCGTATTCAAGTCTCTTATCCAAATGAATGCATGTTTGCTAAGGTAATTTGAACCCTAGGGACCAGATTTGCGAAATTGCAAACCGGAGAGATGCTTGCTGAATAAAAAGCTAAATAACTCAAAAAACTAAAAAAAAAAATGAAAACCAATTGCAAAATTGTTTCAGAATATCACTCTCTACAGTCTACATCATACAAAAAGGTATTTTAAAGGTAAACAAGCACTTGAAACTACAGTTTCTGTTGGCCAAACACAGTCTTTTCAGGCCACTGACTGCTAAATGAGCAATGTAGGGCAGTTTCGATTCAAGTCGCAGAGAGCAGCACAGTGTTGTTCCAGGCTGAAATATGCTGATGGGAAAACTGCCCTATGTGCATATAGCCTAAGAACCAGGAATATATATTTAGCCAATAAACACTTGTAAGAAAGCTTGATTAGCATTTTTTTGTTCAAGCTGTCCGTTACAAAAAGGAAATTTCCAACGACATTCAAACAATGTTTCAAAATGTTCCAAGTGCATGATTCTTGGATACTTATGGAGAAATATGTGTTCTGTTAAACAGATTTTCCTTGTAGATCTGTCTGCTGAGTTTCTGAATGTAAAGCGTTTCTTGCTAACCATAACGGACAACATTTTCTTTAAACACAGATGCGTGTATGTCTGATCTGTGATCTATGGCTGCTATTGAAAAGGACAGCTTCCATCTGGAGGGTTTGATGTGGTTTTTAAAAGTCTTTATATTGCACTGCAGGCTACAGGTAAAAGAAACACAACGCTGCTCTTCAAAAGGAGATTTAATCCAAAGCTCTTAATGCAGGTGTGCAAGGGACCTTATATCACAAGTAAACAAAGACTAGCAACCGCCTTTCATCTTAGGCTGTGGCAAAATAAATCAAATTTGTTCTAAATATTTAAAGTCCTTCTACCTCAAACTGTGTGACCCCCCGCCGCCCCAAACAAATATAGCACAGACCACGAAATTATAGCCAGGTTTGTCCATAAATGTGATAGTACTGAGTTCACTGCACCACTGCCCAAAGCTTGACTGATTTTAGATTTCACCTCATAGCACCTGATGAACTCGTTGAGGTTTCACTAAACAGTTAAAAGGGGGAATTAAGGGTAGAACTACATGGGCGACTTTGGTGCATTTTCGGCGGATCCGACACGCTGCGCCAAAACACAGGCGGCAAATTGGATGTGACTGAGAATAAGGTATGCAATAGCAATGTCGGATGGTGTCGCATTGTTCATCCGACATGACTGTCGGATGCAGACGCTGGAAACGCACCGAAGCTTCCCATGTAGTTCTACTCAAATTTTACCCTACCTGGTCTTCATGCTGCCCCCATGAAATTTTATGGCAAAGTGGCAGATATATAAAACACTGGAGAAACACTGCTATAATTTCTGTATTCCCAAATCCCACCCTGATTAACACTGTACAAGTACCCCCTCATTTAGTCTCTGTGGCCCGCCGATAGAGAGCATTAAAGTAGAAGTCAACCTGTACGGGGAAAAAATCCTCCCCCCTCCAATGTGTAGGCCCTCCTCCCCACGGCCTACCTGCCCCCTGGGCAAATACTTGTTACTCACCCCTCGGCGCAGGTCCTCTGCTACGGAGTTAACGGGCGCCATCTTCACCTGAAAGCTCTTCTTCCTGCTTTGCCTGGCGTTTTTTGGCGCATGCACAGTACGAGGCACTTACCGGTAAGGATCTTCTGCGCATGCGCTGAAAGTCACAAATGTCCCCGGAAAAAAAGATCGGAAACTTTGTGACTTTCGGGCGCATGCGCAGTTGGAGGCATTTGCCGGCACGGAGCTACTGTGCATGCACCCGAAAGTAACGAAGTTTATAATCTTTTTTCGGAAACTTTGTGACTCTCGGCACATGCGCAGAAGATCCTTACCGGTAAATGCCTCGTACTGCGCATGCCCCAAAAAACACGGGCAAAGCAGGAAGAAGATCGTTTGGGAGAAGATGGCGTCTGTGAACTCCGCAGCAGAGGACCTGTGCTGAGGGGTGAGTAACAAGTTAGGGGCATTTGCCCGGGGGGCAGGTAGGCCGTGGGGGAGGAGAGGGGGGGGCCTACACAAGGGAGGGGGGGGAGAGGGTTTTTCCCCTTACAGGCTGACTTCTCCTTTAAAGGAGAAGGAAAGTCCTTTTTACTTGTGGGTGCCAAAAGTTAGGCACCCCAAGTGATCACATTTACTTAACAGACACCCGGGCCGTTGCTCAGGAGACACCACAGAGCAATCGTTCAAATTTCTGGGGGCAGACGCATGCGCAGTAGAGTGAAATAGCTGACTTTTTCACTTAAGTTCAGCTTTTCGCCCTACTGCAAAAGCTCGGCCATGAGAAGAAAGAAGAAGCTGGAAGACCAACGCTCTTAACCCAAGTAAAAGGGACTTTTCTTCTCCTTTAACACATTTTGGAAATATCTGATATACAAACTTAAGCATTGTTTCACCATTTATTTCTGGGCAAGATTCTGCTCATCATGAGATGCTGGAAGTTAGTATGGTATAAATGATCAGAAAACACATCATACATAAAGTGCTCATAAGCCCAACACAAGTCCTTGCAGTAATGCTTGGCAATAGAAAGGGTATAAAAAATAAAAGTACAGAACAAAATGAAAAAATGTCCATTAAAGCCGTCAGTCAATCCATTATTCCCAACTTTATTGTGTCATATAAGCAATCTAAAAAAAAAATATTAAAAAAATCTTGAATAATATTGTCTAAACAATGGGTTGAAAAACGTATATAAATCTGTTAGCAGGGCCTTGCATAATGTGAACATTCCAGATAAGAGATTCCATATCTGCAGTTTACAATAGATGGCAAACTATGTTTTGGAGAAGGTGACTATATGAACCCCCACGCTGCAGTTGCTACTCTGAAGGGATAAGCAGCATGTCACACAGAGTAAATAACAAAAGCAGAACTTAAAACGCATGATGACAAACCAGACAAAATTATATCTTCTTGCCGCACAGCTGTGAAGAGTTCCTGCATTTTTTGCTACTGTGCTGTTTAGTTGTTGTAAATAATTGGTATGACACAAAATGCTAAATATGGCAACGTTTTTTTAGTCTGCTGATTAGAGCCAGTCAAGTATAAAGAAAAGTATGTATAGTTTTTTGAATTTGATTGTTTGCTCTAAATCAGAGAGCTATTTTTAACAGGACAGAGAGATAGATCGAGTATATTTTTAATCGGACCATCTAAGTAGAGAAGGCATGTAAAAACTACAAAACAGTGAGCACTTGTGCATAATTATTAAGCAAAGCATGAAGAGAATTTAGGGTGTAGAATCTAGGATGTGCTCCAGAACCTAGAGTTTTAGAATCAAGGATGTCTTCTTGAATATAGGATGTTCAAGCAAGCCTAAGACAGCTGAGCTTAAGCTTCACAATAGCCTATCTGACCCAATAAGAATCCGTCACTAATAAGTAGTATGTATGAGGCTTTAAAATACATACACATATCTAGCAGAGATGGGTCTAAAGCCACTGGACTTTGAGTAGTCTTGAAAACATTTCACCACATTAGTGTCTTCTTCAGTTCAACTGAGTGGTAGGGAATTTTCTGGCATTGTAAACCCTCAAGTGACACTTGGGGCCTTGGCAAGTGATGTCAGAGCCTTCCTCTCCTGCAAGATTAAGTTAGAAGGAGCAGCTTTAGCATTTTCTCGTTATATACTTTTTAAGGGATGTTTTTAGCCTCTTCAAGTGGTATGATATTATTGTGATCCATCACTGCGTTGCCACTGTGAAGTTTAATCCCTTACCTAGACTTTCTTCTCTGAAAATTGGAGTTTCCTGTCTAATAAGTTCTGCACCCACAAATATTTGATGTTCTCATGTGTCTTGCTATCTTCTTTGGAATGGAAACATTATGACTGGATGACTATGACAGTATTACCCATAAGGGTTTAAAGGGGTGCTTCACCTTTAAGTTAACTTTTAGTAGGTTATAGAATGGTTAATTCTATGAAATTTTTCAACTGGATGTTATTTTTTCTCTTATAGTTTTTCTTTCTTATTGTTATAGTTTTTAAATTATTTGTCTTTTCCAGCTTTCAAATGGGGGTCAATGGCCCCATCTAAAAACAAATGCTCTGCCTCTCTAAGGCTACAAATATATTGCTCATCTTTCTATTCAGACCCTATCCTATTCATATTCCAGTCTTTTATTCAAATCAATGCATGGTTGCTAGGGTAATTTTGACCCTAGTAACCAGATTGCTGTAACTGGATAGTTGCTGAATAGAAAGCTAAATAACTCAAAAACCTCAAATAATAAAAAACTGAAAAACAACTCCTTTAACATGGCAGGTATTCTCAACCATTTGGTTGACCTGATGTTGCTCAGATGAGTGCTGACGTTTTCAAGAATACTCAAAGTGCAGTTGATTTAAACTTGGAATGGTCTCTCCCTCTTTGGGGCTTTTAGGAATAACTGATAAAAGTCACATTTCCCTCCTGTCCTGCTCCCCCGTGTACAACTATATAAATGGGCAAAAAAAAAAGGTTTGGTAAAATTTGGATTAAAAAAAACGGTCGCTTCAAACAAAACTGCTGACAATGACAAGGACGATATCTGATGACACTATTGTATTATTTAGATGTTCTTTTCCTGTCCTGTTCCAGGGCCGCTTAAATTTACTAGTGGGCCCAGAGCAAAGATCTCGTTTGTGAGCTCTCACTACCCCAAGAAATGTATGATAGAACTACCCTCAAGCAGGGAAACTTTAATGTAATAAGGCAGGCAGTGAAGAAATGGTCTGTGTTTATTGAAGTAGACATAATCCCCAGGTGTGCCACTCTGGACCAATAATCAGTCATGGGCACAGAAAAGACAACTTCAAACTTTATACCAAATGGAATGTCTAATAGTGGGTCACCTTTCCCGGTTGCCCCTTGACAAATGTCCCTTTTGCATATTTATTAAAACAGCCTGGTTAATTAATGGGGAGTAAAACCCAAGTTCCTATGCTAAATGGATCACTAAACTCAAGCCAATTTAATTCAAACATATTTCAAGTATGTGTTTTGGTACTAAACCATTTCTGCATATGGATTATAAACCTGTTTAACAAAACAGTTTGAGCACAATTAACAAACAGTATACTTAAAAATAAAATAGGTTTCAGTACCTGATATAGACAAAGACTGCAAAATAAAATATAAGCAGGAAGGCATTGTGATTAATGCATCATGGGATTAGCCTTCTCCAAATCCTCTTCTAATTCTGAAGCAGTCAGCTGCCCAAAAAAGATTAGCTTAATACTAAAAACAAATTAGCTACTGGGGCAATGCCCATAAGCCAGGCCAACAGAATTAGAGACGTACAATATTCAATTTGTCAGAAACATACCACTGTAGGTATGGTACAGGAATATATGAACAAGGCATACTTCTATAATTACTAATGCAAATCTGAATTATAATCTGAAATAAAGGGCAAAGGCATTTAGATGCTTTATGTCTACAAAAATTATTGATAAAGAAACAGTTTAAGAGGGGCCAGAACCCACCTTTATCTGGAAAATTAGGGACTAAATATAATGTATGAGCAAAGACTGTTTTGTTCACTCGAATTTCATTTTTTGTATTTCAATATTATTTTCAAGGTTTTATCTAGGACCCATTAATGTCCCATTAATGTCTGTTCTCATTCTCTTATGGTAAGCATTCGACAACTGAAGAGGGCAATTTTATGGTTTTATGGTTCTGGATAAACTGTAGTATATGTGTGTGTGTGTGTGTATATATATATATATATGTGTATATATGTGTGTGTGTGTGTGTGTGTATATATATATATATATGTGTATATATATATATATATGTGTATATATGTGTGTGTATATATATATATATATATGTGTATATATGTGTGTGTGTGTATATATATATATATATGTGTATGTGTGTGTGTGTGTGTGTGTGTGTGTGTGTGTGTGTGTGTGTGTGTGTGTGTGTGTGTGTGTGTGTGTGTGTGTGTGTGTGTGTGTGTGTGTGTGTGTGTGTGTGTGTGTGTGTGTGTGTGTGTGTGTGTGTGTGTGTGTGTGTGTGTGTGTGTGTGTGTGTGTGTGTGTGTGTGTGTGTGTGTGTGTGTGTGTGTGTGTGTGTGTGTGTGTGTGTGTACGTGTGTGCGTGTGTGTGTGTGTGTACGTGTGTGTACACACACATATATATATATACATATACACACTAGTATATATATATATATATATACTGTATGTATATATATATATATATATATATATATATATATATATATATATATTCCTGTAAATGGTGCTTAATGATATTGTGCCATATAAGTGTATTAAGAATGATGTATGCCTTAATTTAAGCAAAAGGGATGTTAGAAGTCACCTCTGAGTTCTATGCAGTTCGGTTCTACAGAACTTGGCTCATGGCCTCTTGTCAAGTGATTTAAATTTCTTAATATTTTGCAACAGGAGTTGCATTATTTCTTAAAATTTCTTAATTATCTTCATATTGAGTACAACACTATGAGGGATGTGTTAACTGACATCAACAAAAGGAGCATGAGGCAACAAGATAAGAAAGGTGCAAGGTTTATAGCAGCATTTATTGAAGAAAAAGGAAAGTTTTGGGGTGGTGACCCTTATTCAGGAAAATAAGGCCATTAATGGCAGTTTTCTTAGTTGAAACAGCATCCTTGGTTTTGTTTTGTTTTAGCCTGTACATGTAGACATCAGAAGTTTATTTCAGCATAGGGGTTCTCCTGTACCAAGTACAATTCTTCTGTAAAATCTGAAGCTGGCCATAGACGCAAAGATCCGATCGTACGAATCCTCGATTCGTACAATTTTCGGATCATGTGTGGAGTGTCCTGACATTTATCTTGCCATGCCGATCGGTCGTTCAGTCGATCGGACAGGTTAAAAGATTTCTGTCGGCTGACTATCATATCTCTGCATGTATTGCCGATCTGCCGATCTTCAGTGGGAGACTGTCACTGTTAGCTTTGTCAGACAAATCCTACGATTGTTGTGGGGCAGAACATCGGCTGATCTGTTCTTTACTGCTTTGTTTGATCTGAATGGTTAGTGGCAGGCCGGAGATGAGAACGTACGATCGTTCATCCGATATGCAGGGAAATCTTTGCGTTTATGGTCAGCTTAAGGCTATTGAGGGCCTGTAAGAAACTCTTGTAATAACAGCATTTAACCAAAATTTAATAGCCTTTTTAAAACAGAGTCAAAAATTTAATTTACAATAAAACAACACATTGGCATATGTTCCAAATGATGAGAAATGGAGCCATTACTAGATAGGGGACTCTGCATCTGCAAAACTTTATGCTTAGCACATAGTGGTGTATCATGAACATTGTTTTTCCATGTGAGATCTTTATTAGGTGTAAATGTATTACAAATTAGAAGTGTGAGGAAAAGGAACTTTATTTTAACACATCTTGGTTGTAAAAATTCCATATGGATTCTATATTACCAAGACAAAGCCTGGAGCATCCCATGCACTACAGTAAATCTATTATTTGGAATAAAAACATATACACATAAAGCAAAGGAAATACCAAAGGCCTTCCAAAATTATCCGGCTTAATTTGAGCACTGGGAACTGAAATTTAATCTAAGTCGTTTTGGCAGCAGGCTGCTGATGAGTTTACCACGCATGACACCCAAAAGAAAAGGATTTCATGCAGACAGATTAGCAAATAAATTCTTAAAATAGGACACAATCGTTAAAAAGTTTTCGGTTTTAATATCTAGAATATATCTAGAATATATTTGAACGTTTCTGTTAATGGGCCACAATGAAAAAATATATAGAGGAGACTCACGCTATTTTTAGACCAATGAGCTGGACTAGTTTAATTTTAGAAAATATTTCTCAATCTGCAGAAAATACATTTTCACTGTAGTTAGTATAGATAAAATACACAAACTGATATATGTGATACAAATGTATCTTGCTAACCATGCATCAATGGACATGTATGTCTTGCACCCAATCAACATTTATAGGAATACAAGACACGGAGTTACAATTTTATTGCATTTCGTCACCATACCTGGGAACATGTTCTATCAAGACAGCTTTAGAATACATTTCAGATGAACCACAGGGGCCTTAGTGATGAGATTTACATCCTTAGAGGAAACCACTTGTGTGAAATAATGGAATGAAGTAGATACCTAGTTGCTTGAAGAACTGAAGGTCTCCCCAAAAACTAGTTATATTTTAAAGGACAATAACCCTAACCCCCACAAATATGATTATTGCCTCAGATACTGTTTGCATATAACAATACAAGCTTATGTAAAATGCAAATATCTACCTTGTATATGGATTTTAAGTATTCATTTAACAGCTAATAGAATGTGTGATATTGTATGCAGATGGAGTTTCCACCTAACCAGTATTTAACCACATTTATTGGAACAAATGACAATTGAAGCCATAAGATCAACAATAAACTTAAATGTAGGAAGATTAAGCCAGATGCTGCAACTAAAGCAACCTTAAAATGTGTGAGGCTTAATATGTATATTGTTTTTCTTCTGTCAGCCTTAAATGATGTGTATTTAAAGCTGGCACACATACAAAGGGACTTCTGATCGGAGTTTAAATAACTTGTAAAAACAAGATTTGTTGCTCTGACTCGTGGTTAAACTACCTTAAACCTCAAATGAATAATAAAAAAGTCACAAGAGTGATCCAAGAATATTTTGCATATTCCCCTGCAAAATTATCTCTATACAGCACTGTTCCCGAAACCAACAGAAACCAACTTGGGCAAAAAGTGGCAGTGTGCTTCTCAGCGTTATCCAAGTAGAGTCTCTCACTTGGAGACAAGTCTCTGAGTGCATTAATACCCTACACAGAGATATACAAACATCAATGTATTTGTCTGTTCGTAAGAGAGGATGCTATTCTAGCATTGATTTGCAAGCACGAATAAGAATACAGCTTCATACATACAGTAGTGACATACTACTGGTCACATTTCACATAACTCTTGTATACCTGTCTGGAACTTGAAGGTTAAACTAGTGATCCCACTTAAATAAAAAAACAATTATTGGAAAATGACATGGGGGTATGCAACACCAGGGGAGCAGGAAGCATTCCAGCCAATAATACAACTTTTGATATCAATAATTTAGAAGGCAAACATTTCATAGAACAAATTATACAGATGACAGGCTGTCATATACAAAGCAGTGTGGTCATAAACCAGTGTCTGGCCTTGGGAGCCACTCTAAGTTTTGCTATTGCAGCAGGCTGTCTAGTAAGGGCTGGCTCGTAATTGAACACTCAGCATTTGCAGAGAGTGGAAGCGCTATATAATTAGCATTGTACAATTACAATTCAAACAAATACTAGAAAATGATATATATATATATATATATATATATATATATATATATATATATATATATATATCTTAGAATCAGTCTAACTATTCTATGATCATCATCCCTTGGCACTGCATGTGTTTGTTGTACCCAAAGGGGCAGCAACCAGTGCTGAACGCAATAAAAATACATCAAAAACGATTTTGTTGTTCATCTTCATCCCTGCGGGTACAGACCCACAAGCAAACATGAGTCTGAGTTCCTGGGGAATGCACAGCACTGCACCTTACAGCAAATGCATTCAAAATCCCCCAAGGGTAGGCGAGTACTAAGTGACTCAATCTGAGCTGTGCAGTTTGATAGTTCTCTTAGAGAAACTGTGCTTGTTAAACTAGAGCACCTTCTTTACAAGACAAATGTCACAATTATATTTTTCAAAGAAAAAAAGAAAACACAAGAGCTATGAATAATATGCAAAATGCATCCTTCAGGATAAGGCTACGTGATGTCACTTATCAGATGACATATAAAAACTTGGTCTTGATAAATCCTTAGTTTGGATCATGTACAAACTACTGGTTTACTATTACAGAGCAAGAGGAAATCACTTTTGAAATGATTTTAAAGTTTTCTGGACAGGTTTCCGGATAATGGATCCAATACCTGTACCTTAAAAAAGAATTGTTGCACTGCATCTTGAATTCAGGCACAAAAGGTGAGGTGACCCCCCTTGACTAAGAAACATACTGTAAGGGGGGCAAAAAAAAGTTAAATGCAAGACAGCTGAATGTCCTTTAATAGGGTAATGTGCACTTTAAAGTTTAAAAGGGGATTGTAGAGATCTATACTAATCCACATACGCATCCATATTTGGGATTTTGCCAGGATTCGGCCTTTTCCAGCAGGATTCAGATTCGGCCAAATCCTTCTGCCCGGGTGAACCGAATCCTAATTTGCATATATATATTAGGGGCGAGAATGAAATTGTGTCATAAAACAAGGAAGTAAAAAAGGATTCAGGTTTGGTTCGAATCTACAATGTGCCTGTGGTCTGTACAGTCGCAAGAGGCTCCCACATACGACATTCCTAGATGCCTGTATGGGAGCATGATGCCTGTATGGGAAAAGCACATGAGCAGAAATCCGCAAATAGAATTGTGTCAGCACAAGCCATCACCGCTAGGCATTAGCCTGAAGTAGCTCTCCCTTCCATTAGCCCACAGTCCCCCCGCTGGCACAGTTACTTGTGTGTGCTGCACCATCGCTCCCATATAGGCATCTAGGAATATCGTATGCGGGACTGTACAGGCCACAGGCACGTTGTAGATTCGCTACCTCTTCCTGCGCTGCCGGCGCTACTCCTGCTGTTGGACACCTGGAAGTTAATGGGGAGCCCGCTGACATCGCCTTCCACACGCTGTCAGTAGAATATGGGAGAAGAAATCGAGCGCCACACAATGGATCATCGTCGCCCTGACTCTTTCTGTAGAGGGCAGGAAGTGGAGTTTCTGTAAGTTATTTCTTAATAAAGGCTTTGCTATTTGAAAGTTTAGTTTGTCTTAGTGCTTTTATTTCATTCTATACTAACGAATTTTTTTAAGGAGAAATAACAGCCTGCCAGAAACAAGTTCCAGCCTAAAGTGTTTGCACAAGTCACATGACTGGGGCAGTTGGGAAACTGACAATATGTCTAGCCCCATGTCAGATTTCAAAATTGAATATAAAAAAATCTTGTTTGCTCTTTTGAGAAATGGATTTCAGTGCAGAAGTCTGCTGGAGCAGCACTATAAACTGATGCGTTTTGAAAAAAAAAAAAAATACATGTTTTCCCATGACAGCATCCCTTTAAAGTAAAAAAAATAAAAATAAAAAAAAGTTATAAAAAAAAAAAAATGCACCACTTTAAGCTAAACTCCATTTCCTCAGCCAAAAATATTTCAGGAGTTCATATAAAAGAAAAAACAAATCTCTAAGTTCCTATTAACCACTTAGTGCCTCTAGATGACACACAATATACCTCTGCTGAGCTTTTCAATGACAGTATAGTTTAAAAGAACATGTTCTTATTGAAACATCATTTGCAATTATTCCTTTCTCGCACAGTACCTGTGCATGCAAATGAATACTAAATGTCAAAAGCGGAGACGGGAAGAAATCTCTTAAATGCCAAACGTACAATTAAAACTCCAGTCTCCCTGACTTTCACTAAGTAACTGAGCATATGTAATGGTGAGTGTATACCGCGTGAGTATATTTAATGCAAGGAATAGGACAAGACAAGGCACAACTGAATAATCTCATAAGAATGACTAACTCCTAGTTACTTGGATAAATAAAAGGATGGTATTTGTAGATCTATTTAATCTGTAAATGGTCCAGCCTCCTCCTAAAGGGCAGCAAATGATTGTGGCTGTAACATGGTCCACAATTGTACCAAACAAGGATCAAATATATATAAAAGCAGACAAGACAAAACACAAGGTAAAAGAATCCTTAATAACACCCTAGGAATCCAGCACAGCACTGAGATTCTGAAAAATAAGCTCTAAATTGAATCATACATCAAACAGCTATAAACAACTTTTTTTACTGCCTACAGAATTACCATTCATATAACTTCGTCAACAGAAATCTAAATAATGCCATATATACAAAACCACACTATCTTGTTAATGGTACCATCACAAGATAAAAACAGGGTCTGACATTCATGGCCCTTACTTTGAGTGCACCTTTAAATCAACAACACTTTTTACAATATAAAATACTCAAACCAATCCCATAAATCTGTGGGAGTTGTAGCCCTACAGTAGCTAGTATATACGCGGGCTGCATTCTCACAGCAAAATTACTCTGATATGCTGAAAGAAAAAGGCAATGGAGTTGGCTAAATTGAGTTTTTGGGACCTTTGAATTCCAGCATTTTTAAAAAGAAGCCTGGCTATCTAGTTTGGGTCGCAAATTCTTATTACGGGTATGGAACCTTTTATCTAGGCTTGGGACCTAGAGTTTTCCGGGGATTTTCTGTGATTTGGGTCTCCATACCTCAAGTCCACTAAACATTTATTTAAACATTAAATAACCCCAATAGGCTAGTTTGGCTTCCAATAAGGATTAATTATATTTTAGTTGGGATCAAATACAAGGTCCTGTTTTGAAAAATGAAGGGTTCCAGCAAGGGAGGAAATGGTGTCCTGAACTTCTTTGGACTCACCCCACTCAAGGTGCTAACTACCCCCCGGGGAAATGCCCCATACTCCATACTTACCCCTCGCCGCAGATTCTTCCAGCAGAGTTGCACGTATCCATCTTCCACATCCTCTGTAAGTTGACTGGGAGATTGGTATTTCTGCGCATGCGCAGTTGGAGCAGTTTGCGACAACTGCGAATGCGCAGAATTACACAGAAATTGCCGATCTCTCAGTCAGCTTACCAAGGAGCCAGAAGATGGATAAGTGCAACTTCGCTGGAAGATTCTGCGGCGAGGGGTAAGTATGGAGTATGGGGCATTTCCCTGGTGGGGGTGGTAGTTAGCCTGGGGGGAGGAGGGTCTACCTGGGGTGGGGGGTACCATTTTTTCCCCCCATAGGTTGAATTCTCTGTTAAAGAAGCACAACGCTCTTTATCAAGTGTAATACATAATTGCACAGTACAACTTTTTAAAGATGCAAACAGGAAGTGAGGTCAATTATTAATCCCTCCCCACCATTGTAACTTCTAATAGTCTCTTAATGTAAACAGTGTACACAAGTCGAAATTGTAAAAATGTAACTTCTTGGACGTGCAACTATGCATTCAGAATGGCCGTTTTTCTACCTCTCTATATAGGAAAAGCACTGATAGGAACAATGTCCTGCACGCTAAAAGCTTTCATGCTCCTCGCATAATTAATGCAATTCCAAAAGGCCAATTCATCAGAGCCCGTCTGAATCTCCTCAAATGAGTTAAGCAATGTAGAAGCTTCTGAAATACTGAAGAGTAATTTTGCCGTAAGGGGTTATGACCAGAAAAGGATAGAACATAACTTGGTCAAAATAAAAGCCCATGATAGGTCTCAGTTACTACTGTATAAAACAAAAAAGGTGAAAAAAAGAGAATATGTTACCTTTTTTTTTTTCCCACAGTACAGTCAGCAAGGTAAGATGATTGGAAAAATTTTAAAAAGATATTGGCCACTTCTGTTGCAAGATAAAACACTTACAGTCTCCCCACAGTCCCCTAGTTTCTGCTACACAAAAGGGACGAGCCTAAGAGATATATTGTGTTCTGCTGAAATTAATCCCCCTAAAAAAGGTCTACAGCGTATGGGTACATATGCGTGTTTATACTGTGTATGTTGCCCTTCGGTCATCAAAGGCAGGGCCGCCATTAGAAATCACAGGGCCCCGTACAAAAACAATTTTCGGGGCCCCCTGGGCCCCACCCACCCTGGCGCCCAAGCCCCGCCCACTCCACATCACAGTTAAAAGACCACACAGACATCAGCGCTAAAAAAGTAACCCCCACAAACACAAGTTATAAAAAGCTATTGGCGCCAGGGCCCCTCATAAAAGTTTTTTTAAAAAAAAACATTGGTGCCAGGGCCCCCTTTACAAGTAAAAAAAATTGGGCCCCCCCAAAAAATATTTTTATAAAAAAAACATTGGCGTCAGGGCCCCCCTTACAAGTTAAAAAAAAATTGGGGCCCCAAAAAATATTTAAAAAAACAAAACATTGGTGGTCAGGGGATTAAAAAAAAACCAAAACAAACACTCAAATTGGTGTTCAGTAGAATTGAACTCGTGGCCTCAGGACTTCAACTTCACCTCCTTTCGTGACTTTGGGTCTTTTCACTGCTTCAGGACTTCAATTCCGGCTGTTTTCGCGACTTCGGGTCTTTTCGCCGCTTAGGGAATTTGGCTTCGGCTATTTTCGTGACTTCTGGTCTTTTGCCACATCGGGAGTTCGTCTGTTTGGCTTTTCGGCACTTCCGCATTTTCGGCTGTTCGGCTGGCTGCAAGATGTTCGGCGCTGGCAAGGGGGGCCCGGCTCTTTCTAAACTGCAGCACTGCCGGCCCCCCTTCATGCCAGTGCCCGGGACACTTGTCCCCCCGTCCCCCCTGATGGCTGCCCTGATCAAAGGGGAAACAATCTATCATCCTTTACAAGGAGGAACACCATTTACATTGAAACACTTCGCTACTTGCAATACAAGTAATGTTATATATCTCTAGAAATGCCCATGTGGCATGGTATATGTGGGCCAAACCATCAGGCCAGTTAAATCTCGTATTAAGGAACATTGTGGCAATATCAGGAATTATTAGAAAAACACAGCAACAGATACCACTGTTTCAAGACACTTCCAAGAGAGCTTGTGTCAGTTTAGATGGGCAGTACTGGAAGTAGTCAAAATACCCACAAGGGGAGGTGATATTAAAAGACTACTCTCCCAGAAAGTAGCACAGTGGATTACAAAACTTGATTGTTTAAAGGGGTTAAAGGATAGGAGCATAAAAATGTTTTCTGTAGTCAGCATCTAGCAGTAGTTATTTTGGTACATGATGATTGCTGCACATAGCCTGAAAGGCAATGACTATTAAGTGTCCAATGTATTTATTGTATGTTAAAGTACTTATGTTTTTAAAATGTGTGTTCTCCTTTATTTTCAGATTATGATTGAGAAAAAAATATTTGTTGCGCTAGAATGGTGAAAAGCACTATTTTGAAAACGGCTATGGTAAGATTGACATGGGCAACTGATTATGTAGTTAATTAGTATGTTATACTATGCTTTCATTTGAAGATAGGCCTTGGTTATTCACAGGCAGTTTTTAAGTATTGAGAACTAATTCATAATTACGGACGGATTTGGATTTTCCTGGTTAACACCAAACAATGAAAAATTGGTTATATGATTATTTTGGACTTTTTACAATTTGGATTCATGTACACGGTTTACATAAAAAGACTATTAGAAGTCACAACTGGTGGGGGAGGGATTAATCATTTACCTCACTTCGTGTTTGCACCTTGAAAAGGTTGTACTATGCACTTATGTATTACACTTGATAAAGAACATTGCGCTCAAACATGTAGTGCCAATAAAACACTAAGCAACTAGCCTATCTGTTACTGCTTCTTTACCTCTTTAAAGTATTAGCAAGGTCCTGTTTTATCATTCCAGAGAAACAGGAAATAATTGTAATATAATTGAATTATTTCATTAAAGGAGAACTAAAGCTTAATTTAAGAAGTAACTAGAAATTAATTTTGTACATTATGTTTTGTGCTTCTGTACCAGCCCAAGGCAACCACAGCCTTTTAGCAGGAAAGATCTGTGCCTCTAAAGATGCCCCAGTAGCTCCTAGTCTTCTTTTCTGCTGATTCACTGCACATGCTCTGTGCTGCTGTCACTTACTGAGCTTAGGGACCGACACAATATACAGTACACATAGAATATAAATGTCCCGATATAAGGCTGATTAGTACTTAATACAAATAATTACTACATGGCAGCACAGAAACTAGTGCAATTTGCATCAGAATTTCATAATCAATCCTGTAGCATCAGTTTATATTACAGACCAGCCTCATTTTCTGCTCGATAAATTGCAAAACCCATAAGCTTAGCTTCTCAACAGCTGCTTAGAGCCCACTGAGCATGTGAGTCTTTCCAAGATGGTGACCCCCTGTGAAAGGTTTGAAGTCCTGGATAATTGTTGCTATTGAGAAGTTGAAACTTTAGGCTGGTGCAATAAGCTCAGTATATAAAATATGGCATTTTTAGCCCTATTCATTTTTAGGGTTTAGTTCTTGTTTAAGATGGAGTCTATGGGGAATGGCCTTCTCTTAATTTGGAGCTTTCTGGATAACTGGTTTTCAGAAAACAGATGCCATATCTAGAGGTGACATGGTTGTGGCTCTGCAGGGGACAACAGAGCATAAACTTAAAATGCTTACTAAACCAAAAACCTTAATATTCAATCAAACTTCCAGTCCACCAGGGAAGGTCTGAGAAACACAACAAAGACTCGTACAGACTTTATGGATTCAGTGGCATCCTAATGCTGGAGGGTCTTGAAAGGACTAAATAAAAATGAAGTAAAACATTTTAGCGAAGGTTTACATAACAGCGGAGGTTTTGTATTGCTGTCACAATGATTCAATGGCACCTATGTGAAAATATAGGGGTTTTTTGTTTATATTTTATATTTTTTTTGATTTTTTTTTATATTTTCTTTATGTATGCATGTATACAGTGCTACGCAATATGTTGGCGCTATATAAATACATGTTAATAATAATAATAATAATAATAATAATAATGTATCACTTTCATTTTGGAAAAACAAACAAATTACTTTTTTTACATATATATTAAGCACGAACGCCCAATTTGAAAAGATACCTATAACATGTTTAAACACAATCTCACGTTAGAAAAGTTAATTGCATGACAAACTGTATTTTTTTATTTTCTTAAATCATAAGACTAACCCGTCTGGGCGCGTTAAAAATAAACACTGTAATTTCATAAATTATACCTTAGTTTAATTAGTATTTTATAAGAATGACATACCTTGCATACTCATAAACTGATGCATGAATAAAAAAAAAAAAAAGGACTGGCAAAAGCAGCTGAGGTCGCTATCAGTTTCTACGTGTGCCTTTAGTTGTCCCGAAATCCATCCCAAATAATAGATCAATAATAACAACTTTATAGGCTTGAGGTCTGTCATAGGATGTCTTATGGAAGACAACAGCCTCTTATAAAGGTGAAGTATGAGAGCACTGCTGTATGCCCCCAATAAAAGGGATTTACAAGGAGTGTCAGCAGATATTTAATTACTTGCTTATTATATCTAGTTTGACTCCTTGTGACATTGGATGAATCACCATCACCATGCTTGGTAACAAACATGGCATACAGTACATGGGAATATTCACTTGTTTAGGAAAGTTAACCAAACAAAATCAGGCTGTTCTTCAAATTTGACCCTTTAGCCAACAATCAACTTGCATACTGCCTGCACGCACGGAACCATCAGACACAAACAGCAGTCACAAGGTCCTTGGTTTATGGATATTCCAGACTGCCCAAAAATAACTAAACCCATCAGAAACTGATTAGAGTGCTGCATGGCTGACTAAAAGACCTTCTCAGTCTTTTTGGATCATGTGATGCACTCATTATTACAGAAAATGTCATTTTCCTGGGACTAATGCATTTTAATGGGAAAATAAAGTTCTAAAACACGTATAGTAAAACACTGCACATGGAGCAGACAGGTGGTAATGTAAATGTACTGTGACTCTTATGTCTGTTCCATGTAGGGTTTACCCAGACAGCCCGGTTTTCGGGAGGGCTGTTCGGGTCAAAACTGCCTACCTGTTTTTCCTGATTTGGAAAACTGGGCAGGATTCCCTAACATTGACACAGTAATTGGCCAATCGCCATGTCACAGCTCAGCCCACGCAAAGTCACTGTCCTGCCCACAATGTAATTTAACCCCTATAAAGTCATTGCTCCGCCCCCCCACCTGGAGCTCAAAGCAGGAAAAGGTGGCAACCCTAGTTCCATGTAGCCTTGGGCAAGTAGGTGCTAAAAGTTGGACTGTAAGCTAAAGGCAGAGAACCACTGTGCATAAATAACAGAGTACGGCATTACCTATATTAGTAGCACTATTTAGAAGTAAGTGACTATTTTAGTGTGTCATTTCCCAGCCAGTAAGATTCTGTTATCATTGCCCTCAGTAACAAGTAGTGTAGGAAGGGGTTATTAAATTCAAGTGCTCTTCTATTAATGCCAAAGCTATCTGGGATGCACGGTGGGAGAGAAAAAGTGATAGAGGCGTATAGAACCAGACGTACAGATGGTATGCTCCATGCGTATCTAAGCCCAAAGTCTTTTCTAATGATATAGCATGGTTATGGACCAGGTCTGTTTCCCAAAGATCAGCTCTAGTGCCAACAAAATTGAAAAAGAATGCATGTACAATGAATCAGAAAAAGTTAAAGCTTTGGGCAATTCTAGAAGAAAAGGCCACATTTAGCTGCACATTTGCAGGGTCCATCTATAATTTAACCACATATTTACCAGCATTCTATTTTGATGTAATTATATTTTATATAGTAGAAGTTACCAAATACTGTTTTCAAGTTGTATATTTAAAAATAGTAGTTTTTCAGTATCGACCACTTATTTAAAAGGGTAGTTAACTTTTTAAATTGGATTGTTCTCATCAACTTTTAGGGGGGTTATTTACTAAAATTCAAATATATACAATTTTTTTTTATTAAAACAAAGTCGACTTAACTCCCATCTACTAATATAACTTATTTATCTAGTAATCTGCTGAAAAAGTCACTGAGGGAAAAATCTATTATTTCGAGCTGTCGCCTGAAAACCCTGACTTTTTCAGATTATTGAACGAAAACCTGCGCAGATTCACAATGTCAAGAAACATCTTCAAATTGTTAAGGGGCATCTGCCATTGACTTCTACACAACCTTGCAGGTTTGCGCTGGGATTCAGATTTTTAGCAGCTTGGGGGTATTATATAAATATCTAAAACGTGAGTATTTGTGTTTTCCCCCTAAAAACTCGACCAGAAAAAAACCAAGGCTTCATAAATAGGCCCCTAAGTATGTTATAGAATGTCCTATTTTTAGAAAATGTTATTTGCTCTTCATTAATTTTTAATTATTTAGCATTTTCCACCATTAAAATGGGGGGGGGGCACTGACCACCACACCCCCAAAAAAATCTACTGCTCTGTGACATTACTGTTATTTTCCTTTGTAATAGCTATCTTTCTATTCAGATACTCTCCTATTCAAACTTCAGTCTCTCGTTTGAGAAGGTTGAAAAGTAGAAAAAATATATCAATTCCACTCAAAATCCATCAAATTCCACCAGTGAAAGAAAATAAAGATGGGACCTGGTAGCTGAAGTCTGCTTTCCCTATTTCTTTGCCCACTTTTGGGCAGCTCCTGGTTTGGAACAAAGAAATGTGTCCATCTAGGAGTGTAAACTTCAGGTCTGAAACTCCTTGGCATCAGTCATTTGTAAGAGATGTTACCTTCTGTCAGATCCAAGCAGAGTGATGATTCTAAGCAAAAACTTCCCACTTATCCTGTAGCTGGCCACACAGGGGTGGACTTGGGCACTGATTTGTTTATAACCATACTGTAGCTGGCCATTCACTATAAGATTCACTTTTCGGCCAGGTCTCATTCATGGGCAGATACAATTCTGAATCGGTCTAAAGAGCCTGAATCGCAGATTAAATTAAATTTGTATGCAGGGTTGTCACCTCACCCCCCGACGAACTCCGGAGGAGACGGGGCAGTGACGCTGCGATGGGCGAGGCAGTGAAGTAGCGGGGCCATGATGTTGTGGGGAGTGACTGTGATGTTGGAGGCAGGACTATGATGTCGCGATTGGCCGTTCCCTGTGTCAATCCCGCCCTGTCTTTCTAATTTGGATAACCGGCCAGCCAGTTTTGACCCCAACAGCCCTTCATAAAACCGGGCTATCCAGGTCAAAACTGGACAGATGGCAACCCTACTTGTATGGCCACCTTAACTGACATTGAAAAGTGTGTGTGTGTGGCCCTGCAGTTGTTGTTCTATCTTCAAATCCCAGAATCTGCAGCCAACAATGATAACTAGAGGCCCACCACAGCTGCAGGGCAACTGTGGTAACAGTGCTGTACATTTTTTTACCCTGGGAAGAACTTTCACTTGTTTTCTCACGTGACACTTAACCCCTTAATGTTTCAGACATTTGAATATGAACATTTAACTGCTTTGAGCTCATGAGTTGTTTTCCTTTGCTCTTTTCCAATCCTTTTATTGTTCTTGAACACATTTCTCTGGTTTTCTGCTCTATGCTGTAATCAGTTAGGCTTTTTTCCTAGTAGAATATAGTTTATGTTCCAGCTGGAGAAGCTGCAGATAAAGCACATAGAACCCACATAGCGGAGACCTTTATCTGAGACTGAAATCTCTTTCCTTCTTTTTATTGTGTTCTGAGCAGTTAAGGGCTAGTCCACACGGGGAGATAGCCACGCGTTTGCGGTCGCGGCGACAAAGCGCCGCGCCGGTCGCCGCGACCGGCGCAGGCGACAGTTTTGTATGGGCGCCTATGTAAAAACGCCTGTGCTAACCACACGAGGCGATGCGCTTTTCAACAGTCGCCTGAAAATGCCTCGCCAGGCTTTTTCAGGCGACTGTTGAAAAGCGCATCGCCTCGTGTGGTTAGCACAGGCGTTTTTACATAGGCGCCCATACAAAACTGTCGCCTGCGCCGGTCGCGGCGACTGGCGCGGCGCTTTGTCGCCGCGACCGCAAACGCGTGGCTATCTCCCCGTGTGGAATAGCCCTAATGAGAGAAACTCCTTACAAGAAATGTTACTCTTGTGTTGTGGCCTTCAAACCTGGGAGCTATTTTGGCCAATCTCAGCTGTTAGTTGAAAGACAAACATTGGAAGGGTTTTAACAGAGACCTAATCTGCCCTTAACCTTTTCTCTGCCAGGGTCCCTAGATAGCAAAATGTAATATGCACACAAGTCATTTCAATATTTGCTGCTTACAAGCACTTGAAAATAACACATTTAGGGGGTTATTTATCAAAGGTCGAGTTTTAGAGGATTTTTGAGGTGTTTTATATCTCGAATGAACGGACAACTGGAATGTTTTCCAATTTAAGAAAAAACTTGAACGCAAAACATTTGAATGAGTGTAGTCGAGGAGAAAAACTCAAATGCATGAATTGATTGAGTTTTCGTTAAAAAGAAAACATGAATTGCTCGAGTTTTAAGGTAAAAACTCAACCAGAAAAACGATCAAGAAAGCTACAAACATCTTCCAATGGTAGAAGGGACCTCTGCCATTGACTTCTACATGACCTCGACAGGTTTTAGATTTGGATTTGAGCCATACCCTCACATTTTTTGTGGAAAACACAACTTGACCTTTGATAAATAGTGCCATTACTGTTCATTACAGTAAATATAAATGGTAAGTAAAAAATTAAATTTTTTTAATATAATTCACTTTTTCAGTGGGTTTTAATTTTATTTAGGCAATGAATTGCATACGCACACCTGGCCTCTCAATTAATTACGTACAGTGCCTGGGGTATAGGAGGACAGCGCCTCCACGATCCAATGACCAAAAGTAACTCCAGCACTCGTAACTTGCTCAAGGGATTCCTCCAGGGTTTAATGTCAAATCAACAATAACAATGTTTCAGGGGTTACACCTTTGTCAAGTGACGAAGTGGGTACACCCCTGAAACGTTGTTATTGTTGGTTTGACATTAAACACAGGAGGAATCCCTTGAGCAAGATACGTGTGCTGGAGTTACTTTTGGTTTTTGGTCTTTTAATTTTATTTGCAAAAGTAACCTCTATTCAAAGCATTAATGTTTTGTCCCTTTCTGCATTGTATCCTAAAAGAACGTAGCAGAGTTCAGCCTTCTTTAGCTGGTTTCTGCTGAATTTTTTCAAAAGCCAGAACCACCAGGGCAGAGAATAGAAAGGGACAGATACTGCATTTCAACAGGTTTATTTAGAAACAACCGTAATACAGATTATGAGACCGATTATCCAAAATTCTCTGAAATTGGGGTTTTCCAGATAAGGGGTCTTTACATAATTTTAGATCTCCATACTTAGTCTGCTAAAAAAATCATTAATACATTAAATAAACCCAATAAAGTTATTATCAACAAAGATTAATTATATCTTAGTTGGGATCAAGTACAAGGGCTGTTTTATTATTACATAAAAAAAAGATGGCCTTCCTGTAATTCATAGCGGATAACAGGTTTCTGGATAAGAGACCCCATACCTGTACCATTGCCAACATGTGAAAAATGTATGTAGGAAAGTTGCTTAGAATTACAATTTCTTTTATAAGGGAAAAGGTTTTGGGCTTTACAGTCCTTTTAAAAATCTTTTATTGCTGCTGCAACCACAAATAGTAATACAATCAGAGTCTCCAAACTAACAATTCCTAAAGTAAATTCTGGAGGAAGTTGATATAAAATCCCAAAAAGGAAACAAACCAAGTAATTCTGTGTGCCGTTTCTAAATCCAAGAAACTGTTGCTGTAGCTATAGAGAATAATCAATCAAGCAATGTTTGTGGTATTGCACAAAATAGTTTTAAAGGACCTGGAAATAAATTTCAAACTCTTGAGAAATGCATTCTAAGCACTATAAAATAACCCTGCATATCACAGAAGTAGTAAAGCAAAGCCAAAAACAGAAATATGTTTTACTCCTCCCCTCAAGGGTAACCTATCTTTAGCAGTTAGTTTTAAAAGGTGCAGACATCAATTACACCTTTCTGCATGAAATGAAATATAAAGGTTTTCTAGCTCTGCGGGACAAACAGATAATTCTGAAGCAAACTACATGTGTCTAAGGAATCTACTTTTTTTTTTTTTAGCAGTACAGCTTAAACATTTCCTCAACACAGTGACTGAATTAAAAGCTTTATTGTAGTAAGAAATCTATTAGCTGGCTGTATAACAAAGGGAGTATATAGTGAAAATTGGCTTTGAAACATACTATATATACCTACTGTGGCAGGAATTTAGCCTCTCTCCCAAATAAGTTTGGGCTATGGGACACAATTACATTTTGAGCACTTTGTTGGAAGATAGGGTTGCCACCTGGCCGGTATTTTTTATTTTTTATAATGATGGTTGATACCAATGTTATTAATAGGGAATAAAGATAAATATATAGGAAGGCCAGTATTTTTTTCCAGGAAAGGTGCCAACCCTATTTGAAGATGGGGTCAAAATGGTGGATGACATGAAAGGGCTTTTGCCTGAAATAAACACATTAGACTCCATTTTGTTTAAGCCACAACTATCTAAAAGTGTTTGGAGAGGTGCTTTCATGATTCGCACAGAGAGCACAATGAGCAGTTTGGGGGCATTTTGGTACCCTGTACTTAAGGATATTAATGAAATAGTAACATGCTTGGAAATACCATGCATCACGGTCTGTCCAAATCAATCATAGCTTACAGAACAAAGGACATTTTCCAGTGCTCTGCTGATGCAGAACACAGAAGAGCTTAATATTTGTAAAACTTCTCCTGTGTTTGTACTACAAATGACAGTTTATGGTCAAAACTACTTGTTGTTCATCACCTCCCCCCGGAAAAAAAGCAAATTACAAAAAATGTACGTTTCATACTCACTTTTCTCTTGTTCATGCATTGCTATACATTCCTTGATGGAGTCTGTAATGCCCAAGCTTGCTGCAGTAGGGAGAGGACCTAGTAGAGATTCTATAGGAAGTGGCTTCACTGTGTGTTCATAAACACGTTTAGATGTATCAGCAAGTTCACTGTAAAAATCCTTGTTTAAGTGATTAGCGGCTGCCTCCAGATCTTCATCATCATCTTCTTCTCCAAGTATGCTAGAAGTGTTGTCTTCTGCATCTGCAAAACAAGATCAAGATGAGTTTCAAGGGTCGCTCATAAACATTTTGAAGCCTTAGTCCATCTAGGATTTCATCTGAAAGTGCTGTTAAAGAAACTTTGGAAATAAAGCCAAATAAGTATATATTATTGTTTTCAAAAACACAGTAAACTGCTCTTACCATCTTTAGAATATGAAGCATACATTCCTTTCAGCTTTGGCCTGCTATTCTCCAGCTCATTCTCTATTTCATCTTGATAACTTGTTATTTCCCCTGCCAACCAAAATTAAACAGCAAAATTACAGCAGGGAAAAATTCATCAATACAGGTTATACTTCAAACAGCAAGACAATGGCAAAAATGCTTTTTACCTTCTACTTCATCAAGTTTTTTTGACAACTCTTGTTCAAGCTGAAATGAGGAAAAAAAAAAAAGAATATTATTGTACTGAAAATTAAGATCACATTTAAGCATAAGAATGGCATGGTGTCATTTGAGAATGTTTGTCTTTCATGTAAGATGGAAGCAAATAAAATGTAATTTTCATAGATCCTTTGTCACTTGCCTTGGCAGCATTAAAGCATTGCACTTCCAAGGGGCATAAGATGGACTGTTCTAGTAATTAGGGACAATAGGCAACAGTTAAAGGCATAAAAGAGCAGCTTTCTCAAATAGTGCAAATTATCTTAGGCAATCATAAAATTCTAATTGTAATAAGTTATAGGAGTGCTAGAACCCCTATTTGTAATTTAGTTATATTTCAAAGTATGAGCCTATGCATATTTTAAGTTTTTTCTCTTCAAGTTGTAGCACTTCCAAATGCCAGTCTAAGTAGTGGGCAGAGAACACTTCATTTAGACCTTGGGTAATGTAATTAAAGGTACTAAGTTTCCCTACAGGCGCCCGTATCTGGTGGTGGCCTAGCTTTACCCAATCTTAGATCTTATTTTCTAGCGAGCCAACTTACTTATGCGCATTGGTGGACTACTCCTCAGCCCGACAATCCTTCCACTATGCTTGAGGCAGTGACAATGGGTTCATTAGAAGCTCTAGCTAAGTTACTGTATAGGGGGTCCCCCTCGCAGTGCTCCGTCACTACACCTATGGCCACTGTAGGGGGAGTGTTCCGAAAAGCACTGACGATCGCCCAAAAGGCAAGGCCTGTGTGGTCCTGTTGGACGCCTCTTTGGGGGAACAGAGATCTCCCACACCTACGGGATCGCCGGATATCAGTTGGTGGGCCAGTCGGGGGTTTAAAACCTTAAACGATATTGTGGTAAATGGGGAACTGCAGCAGTTCCAGAGCCTTCGGGACACCTACCACTTGCCACAATCCATGTTTTTTTCGATACCTTCAGCTCAGGCATGCCTTTACCACCCAATTCCCTAATAGACCCATCGCACTGGTGGAGACTACTTTAGAGGTATATCTGAGGAAGGAGGACATACGGAAACCTACTTCCTGGTTTTATGTTATATTAGAACAGGCTGGCCCGGATCCTCTCGCAAAGATTAGGGATAAATGGGCTGGGGATATTCCAGGCCTGGAGGAGGGGATGTGGACTGATGCACTGAAGCAGGTCCCAGATATCACCATATCAGTTAGGGACAGGTATATCCAAACCAAGTTTCTAAACAGAGTATACCTTACACCGAGTAGACTAGCGAAAATATATCCTATGGTCTCGGACCAATGCAATAAATGCAGTCAGGAGGTTGGCACTGTTATGCATGTATTCTGGGATTGCCCGAGGATTCAGGGGTTCTGGGAAGGGGTTCTGCAGCACATTTCTCTAGTCTTGGATGTCCCGAGTTTTAGGACCCCCTTAGTCTGTCTCCTGGGCGTTATGGATGATCTGGGTTTGAAATCTGTAGTCAAACTATGCTACCTACAGCTTTTATTTTATGCAAAAAAATCTATCCTCCTACACTGGAAATCGGTGGACCCCCCGACCGTTACCTTCTGGAGGAGCCAGGTTAATAATATCCTCCCTTACCAGAAACTGGTTTATGTTGCAAGGGGTTGCCCCAGGAAGTTCGAGGGCATTTGGGGAGCTTGGTTGGAGTACGAGGAGACGCACTAGGATTGTATTGATTGTGCGATGATGTCCTGACTGCTGGTTCTGCTTTCGATATGTATGTCTTCTTATTATTTTCATGTCTGTGTATGTATGTTTTGTTTTGAAAATGCAAAAATAAAAACTTTTAAAAAAAAAAGGTACTAAGTTTACCCAGGTGCCCCATAGCAACCAATCAGCAGGTAGAATTTACTGGTCACCTGTTTAAGATAAAAATAGATGCTATGGGAGACTGCACCCGATCAAAAGTAGTTTCTTTCACTACACATGGGGGACGGATAGGATGTGATATAAGTCATAAAGTTAGCTTATGCAAGTCCCATGCATCTCTGTGCTAAGGACAAGGGGAGATTTACCTGTTGTCTCTTAACCTTTCTCTGTCCAGCAGTGAAGGAAGGAGGATCACACTCTTGTTCCAAATCAACCTTCATAAATTCATCAACTGTCAGTTGACTTGTTGGAGTATCTTCAAATTCTGTTAATCTATAAAATAAATGCAAAAAGATGACTCATGCAAAACACTACAAACTATGCCCTACCCCTACAAAGCAGAAAACCCAAATATAAAAATCTACCCTGCAAGTATAAACATTTTACAATAACAAACCCAGAGTTCACACGCAATTGAAAAAATAGGGAAAATAAGGACACAATTATGTTCAAAAGGCAACCCTAAAGTTCATTAGATAAAGTGAATACAACAGATCTGGCATGTTAAATGAAAGCATCTTTTCTAAACACTAATTTGCCTTTTCCTGCGTGGAAAGAATAACATATACAGATATTAAGGCATATTTTGCCCCTCTGATATCCCCATTCAATGGGTTCAAAACAGAATTAAAGGTTTTGTACTACTGTACTGTTCTGTACCCTGCAGAAAGAGGTTCAGATGCCACATTACTTCATAAGCACAGTAACTTTCCAAGCGACTTTTAACAATGCATGTGCTCACGGGCTTGTATTATAAACATGACTCAAAAACACTGATTACTCAGGACAAATGCTATTGTACCACCAGTTGTCCCTTTTTCAGTGTTAGCTCGACAAAATATTTTTCCCAGTACAGGAATAGGACCGGTTATCCAGGGGTTTCCGGATAACTGGGTTTTCCTGGATAACTGACCTTTCCGTAATTTGGATCTAAAGATACCGGTACTATAAAAATATGTTAACATGAAATAAATCCAATAGGCTGGTTTTGTTTCCAAGAAGGATTAATTATATCTTAGTTGGGATCAAGCAAAAGATACTGTTTTATTATTACAGAGAAAAGGGAAATCATTTTTAAAAATGTGGATTATTTGGATATAATGGAGTCTATGGAAGACGGCCTTCCCATAATTCTGAGCTTTCTGTATAATGGGTTTCTGGCTAACGTATCCCATACCTGTATCGCAAGAACACTTCTTTATTACTGTCTGTAAAATAATGCTGATGTTTACATATGGAACTATAGCATCCGATTTGAAATCACCCGCATTTAACCATTCAACTAAACCACTTTCATAAACCCTGTAGTCAGACAGTATATCCTACACATTAATTGCAGTAAATGTCCCGATTACTTCTTTATTAATCTACCGCTGTTCCTTCTGCAGTTTTATTACATAATGGCGTTAAAAGGGTTGCCTTTTTGTTAACCAACCCTTGTGGCTGCTATCCAAATCATCTCAATATTGGTACAACAGTTACTCATTTTGTCCCCTGTCAAATTGGTCCTTATAAGAGTATATACAAGTGCATACAGTGATTCTACCTTTGCACACTTGAGAATGACAGTGCCACAAATAGATTAAAAATCAATCAACACATGGGAATGGCTATATATTAACTTGTGTAAATGTGTAGACTTTTAAACAAAAGTTGTGTAATTATCCCTTTTTATCAACAATGAGAACTATATTTGTTGCACATAAGCCTGCACAGCATTGCAATTTTGGGTAACAAAATTAAGACACATTTCACAAACCCTTGGGGATTCCTTAATTCGTTTTCATTCTCCTGTGTCCATTACTATGTTTGCATGAGGATTGCGGGTATGAAAATGCCAAGACCAATCAGCAATTCGGTGTTTGTACCTGAAAGTACATCCTGCTGCAATATGCTGGGAGGTGGAAAGCAGCAAGGAACAGGGTGACAGTGTGATAAAATCTATTCCTTTGGACATGAAAAAATATTTCAGCCTGGAATGGCTTTATTTAAATTAGTGCTTTTTATAATCACAAAGCAAACCCAACCAAATGCTGCTCTGTATTTTATAGCACTGACTGCATACTCTAGCATGGATCTATGAACCATACTATAAAATAACATGTAGTTAAAGCTTTTTCTCCTAGTAAACTGGCAAAACCAATCTATCCTCATTAGGGGGAGAGGTCATAGCCAGTAGTTTACATCACAGCATGCTCCAGTAGTTAAAATTACATTATTATGGCCTACAGTTCCTAAAAACATACACCTTTCTTGCTAAATAAAAGAAAGCCGGCAACCATTGCTGAAATGTATCTGCTGGTAAAACAATACAACTATTAAAAACTAAATTTCTTGACAGTTGCCTGCAGAGGCCACTGTGTCAATGGGTTCTATGAAGGAGAACTATCTGGTTGCTTTGAGTAAAAAAAATTCAATTAGATCAAAATAAAACAGGAGACCACCATTCACAGAATTAAATATCAACAAACATCATCATATTCATTGTAAACTTTTTTTATTAGAAGGAAAAAATTAACTCTTAAAACAAGTTAAATAAATGCTCAGACTCTACAGCCACACAAGGTGTAAATCAATTATAAAGAAAAAAGAGAAAGAAAGAAAAAGGACCTTGTTTTGTAACTATCAATTACTACACCTCTATAATTCGAACATTTCCCTCAAAAAGATAATTTAGTTTCAATTTGTTATATGGATTGGAAAAGGATACCCTTATCTTATTTCAATTATCTGACTTGAAACTATGTTTACAGTCTTTAAGATAAGCTGATAACACCAGGTTATCAAATTACAATGTTGCTTATTATTAGGGTTAGGTAAATTTAACTCCTCTCTGCTAGATATAACCAACCATCTGCAACATTCACCTTCAAAGACCTCACAATAAATATTTTTAAATAGAAAAAAACTTATCAATTAGTATTGTTTGTTATTTTATTCAGGTTTAACCCACAAAATAAATAACCACTAGAATTAAAATTCGGAGTTAATTACTCCCTATTCAATCAATTTGATTTAAGGTGCCAGTGTTTTATAAAGATTCCAACTCATTCATAAATTAATTTCACTCTCAACGTTCTAATCAATTTAACCAATAAATGGGTTTACTATTACAATTCATTAAAATATACAATATAAAGTGACCTGTGCAATCGATTCGATTTATAATAATTCTGATGTGCTCTCAAGATTATAACAAATAGTTTTTTCTAAATCCCTAGGAGCACCACAAAGATGTAGAACAACAGGAACTGTAGGGCTCCGGTCTCAATTGTACCTTCTTATCTATATTGGAGAGGCTAGCTTAACCTACAAAACCGCAAACCCCACAGTCCTTAGAATAGAAGATAGATAAGTAAAAAGAGTCTGAGAATGTTATAAATAAAAGTTTTCCAATAGTCTCAATCCCGCCCCATCATCCGGTGATTTAAAGCTAAAATCAAGGAGACCGTCAGTTGCCCTGACGTACGTTTCGCAATTCGCTTTTTCAAAAGGCAAAATTGTGGTGCTCCTAGGGACTTAGAAAAAACTATTAGTTATAATCTTGGGAGCAACTCCACCCTCTATACAATTTTCACTTTTCCTCAACTTTTAATCAAGAGGTTGATAACCAGCGGGTTTTTTAATTGTGGCCATAATAATCAACTTTTAGATTTTAATTAATTTATGCACAAGTCACTAAATGAATTGGTGAATTAATTGTTTGCACATGGCACTTTATTAATTAGAGCACATCAGAATTATTATAGATCTAATCGATTGCTCAGGTCACTTTGTATTGTATATTTTAATGAATTGTAATAGTAAACCCATTTATTGGTTAAATTGATTAGAACATTGAGAGTGAATTTAATTAATTTATGAATGAATTGGAATCTTTATAAAACACTGGCACCTTAAATCAAATTGACTGAATAGGGAGTAATTAACTCTGAATTTTAATTCTAGTGGTTATTTATTTTGTGGGTTAAACCTGAATAAAATAACAAACGATACTTATTGATAAGTTTTTTTCTATTTAAAAATATTTCTTGTGAGGTCTTTGAAGGTGAATGTTGCACATGGTTGGTTATATCTAGCAGAGAGGAGTTACATTTACCTAACCCTAATAATAAGCAACATTGCAATTTGATAACCTGGTGTTATCAGCTTATCTTAAAGACTGCAAACATAGTTTCAAATCGGATAACTGAAATAAGATAAGGGTATCCTTTTCCAAACCATATAACAAATTGAAACTAAATTATCTTTTTGAGGGAAGTGTTCGAATTATAGAGGTGTAGTAATTGATAGTTACAAAACAGGACCTTTTTCTTTCTCTCTTTTTTCTTTATAATTCATTGTAAACTTAACATGAAGAAAATGTATAAGGCTAAGGCCACACTAGGCGATAGCGCCGCGATTTGACTCGCGGCGACTTTTCGCCGCGACTTTTAAGCCGCAATCGCTGGGGAAACCTTTGCGCTGGCGTCTATGGGGAATCGCGTAAAATCGCCAGCGTAAAAACACACGCGGCGATCTTTTTTCTATTGTCGCTCGAAATCGCCTAGCGAGGCGATTTCGAGCGACAGTAGAGAAAAGATCGCCGCGTGTGTTTTTACACTGGCGATTTTACGCGATTCCCCATAGACGCCAGCGCAAAAGTTTCCCCAGCGATTGCTTAAAAGTCGCGGCGATCAAATCGCGGCGCTATCGCCTAGTGTGGCCTTAGCCTTAAATGATACAAGTTGTTGGAAATGACCTTCCCATTTCCAGAAACATTCCTGGTTTACCTGCAGATTTGGTAATCTCCTTTCTCAACCTGCATTCTACACTAGCATGCACAAGTACTGCCACTCACAACACCCACCCACACGGAAATGGCTATACTTGCCCCAAATTAAAAACTTTACCCCCAAAATGAATATTTAAGCAACAGATAGTTTATATCATATTACATGACATATTAAAGAATCTTACCAAACTATATAAATAAATCTTGTCCTTTTACATCTCTTGCCTTGAACCACCATTTCATGATGGTCTGTGTGCTGCCTCAGAGATCACCTGACCAGAAATACTACAACTCTAACTCTAACAGGAAGAAGTGAGGAAGCAAAAGACACAACTCTTGTCTGCTAATTGTCTCATGTGACCTAACATGTAATGTATGTTTGTGTGCACCGTGAATCCTAAGATCCCAGGGGGGTGGCCCTTATTTTTTAAAATGGCAATTTTGTATTTAAGATTACCCAATGGCACATACTACTAAAAGTATATTATTATGAAAATGGTTTATTTACATGAAGCAGGGTTTTACACATGAGCTGTTTATGCAATATCTTTTTATGCAGACCTAGATTGTTCGGGGGGTATCGTTTTCTTTAACTCCTAAGGGTCATGTTCAACATGACAATACAAATACAAATAAGTAGAGGCAGTTGCCACATGCACTGTTTATATGTTGCAAACCCCCCTTTTATTGGGCGATATGGATATAGTTTCAATAGACCCCCTATTCTTCCTCATATGTGTTTGATTTTTTTTATTACTATCTGCCAACAGTTTGGGGTACTTTGTAATAACAAATATATATTATATTCTTTGATTCACTTCTTTAACTCAAGAGTTCCTGTAGCTATAAACCAACCACAGAATAATAGTAGGCCACTGAAATATTTCGGTATTATTTGTATTGTTTATGAATTCAAGGAAAACGCGACACCACAAGAAAACAAAGGTAAAAATTCTTCTGTTGCTGAACATTTATTTGGATGAAAGATTTTTTTTTTTTCAAATTGGCAATCAGGCTCTGTAGATTCAGGGTAAATACAGTTGTATTTTTAGCCCTCATCTGCACTGGTGGCATAAATGATTTCAGTTCTCTCATTTACCTTCTGTCAGAGGAAATAATGCTGTCATTTCAGATGATATCTGTACAAGGCAGACTTGAGCAAACATTTTCACAAAACCCCCAGAAGCCCCATACATAACCAAGGCTCCCTGCTAAAAGATAAACTTGAAAGCACATAAAACACGTGTGACCAGCATTTATGAATACACTGTTTCATGACACACAGTTCTGCACATAAAGCTACAGTGGATATGTGTTACTTTGTTATTGCATTTGTACTGGGGCTGATATACAAGCTCACAAGGCACAACATTCAGAACAGCAGACAAAAGTCTGAGCTCATCTAAAGAGAACACTCAGAGTATCCCAGGATAGGGGTGATAGTATGAGCACGGCTATGCTGCAGTTCACCTTAGCCATCATTTTGCACTCACCTCTGCAGGGAACCATCTAATGGAAGGCCCTCAAAGTCATTACATTTTCCAATTTTAACCTTTCATTTTAAAAGGATTAGGAGGATTCAAAATGTATTTTTTCTCTGTAATGGTGCACAGCATGGCAGACATTTAATGTGCAGAGTACACCTTCTGCCTCTTGCTGAGATGAAATCCACTGAAGCAGCCATCAAAGTGTTTTGGTACGCAGGGTTGGACTGAAGACATAGGGGCCCACTGGGGCTGCAAAACAAGGGCTCTCCTTGCAGTCCCGGGGGCCAACTCAACTTTAAAACTCACGGCACGCACATTCGCAAAAGACGTGCCGCACGCACGATGCGGCGGTGGCGGACATCCTTATGAAATGCCGGGGGGAGCAGTCCTGAGCCTGGCAGGGGCCCACGGGTTTTTTCCCCGGTGTCCCACCGGCCCAGTCCAAACATGTTGGGTATGGCATTTAAAGGAGACATTTTGTGTAAAAAATAAGAACGTACCAGTGCATTATACTCATTTAGATATAGAATAATTGTTGTTAAAAAAGTAGTGTTTCAGGCTGATTTATTGAATATTTCTGCAAAAACCCTAATAATCCCTCCCTTCTCTTCCACTTCCCTGAATTCCAAGGCTGCACAGGGGAGCCAGCAGAACTCAGCTCATTGCACTGTAGGACAGGAACCAATCAGCAGCTAGCAAAACCTGATAGGGAACTGAAGCCTGTCTTTGCTTGTGTGACTGCATAGCGGTGATCGGCTGCACCCCTCCTACTATGTTTCTGGAAAGGACATGCCCACCCCTCATTTGAAACAGGAACCAATGAACATCTATTGGAAGCTCTAATAAAGGGGCTTTTTTTTTTTTTTTTTTAACAACCACATATTTATTCATAATTGCCTACAAAATTAGGGTTTTTCAGTTTATCCTATGTCTCCTTTAATGCCACTGGGTGCTTCCTCCTAAACCATATCAGTCAGGCGAGTTGTCCCTTATGCCCCTTTTGTTCCTTATGCTCTACACAATATCCTTCTAGTATCATTTTGCATAACCGACAAACAATAATGGCAATGGCACATGAGAAGGTTTCTGGTGCTTTACTGCATTTTTTAGCAGCCAAAAGGTGATTGTAGACTTACACAGTAGGCAATACCATGCCCAACAAAACACGGTATGCAATATGCATAGACATTGGTATTTATTATTCCTAAATTACACTGTTTACACTGCAAATAATTCACTCTGCAATATAAAATTGCATTCATAAGTGTATTTTTTTTAGTTGTAATATTGGTGTGTAGACAGCCATGTCAGGTCATTTTGCCTGGTCATGTGCTTTCTGAAAGAGCCAGTGCTGCACTATGGAACTGCTTTCTGGCAGACTGTTGTTTCTCCTACTCAATGTAACTGAAGAAGTCGCAGTGGGACTTGGATTTTTACTATTTTTACTATTGAGCGCTTTTCTCATATCTATCAATGAGCTGTTATCTTGGGTCAGGGAGCGGCTATCTGGTTACCTTCTCTTTGTTCTGTTGTTAGGCTGCTGGGGGGAAAAAGGGAGGGGGGATATCAATCCACCTTGCAGTGCAGCAGTAAAGAGTGACTGAAGTTTTATTTATAAAATTAAATATAAAAAAATCAATTTGTTCTTTTGAAAAATGGATTTCAGTGAAGTCTGCTAGAACAGCACAATTAACTGAGGCAATTTGAAAAAACATGTTTTACCATGACAGCATCCCTTTAATGACATATTTCCAGAGTCAGACTGGCATGCTGTAGGCTGAAACGTTGATTAATGGTACCAGCCACGTTCTTTTTTTTTAAATATATTTTTAATGTTATTATCCATGGAACAATCTATTACTGAAGCACTGCCATTTTAAACCTGTCCCTCTGGCTCATGTAAGGCAAAGTGCTCAAGGGTGCCCACATGGACTTACAAGGCTACACCAGCCAATGGATGATCTTATACTGCCACACTTCTTTCTGCATTTTCCCCATCAAATGATCAGCAAACGACGCACACAGCATGACTAGGGTTGCCACCTGGCCGGTATTTTACCTGCCTGGCCGGTAAAAATTATGGTTGATCCCTATGTTATTAATAAGAAAAAAATATATATGAAGGCTGGTATTTTTTTCCAAAAAAGGTGGCAACCCTAAGCAAGACAAAATGGTGGTTCAAGGTTAAATGACAATATATTTTCAGATATGTACTGTATATTCAAATTTGAAAATATTCTAAAGCAGCTGGAAATAGAAATTAAACACTTTTGCTTTATACTTGACCACTGCCTTTACCTTTTCCTCAGTGTGGACTCGCACACCTTTACCACCCTGATGACCTCTTTAATGGTCCGTCGAAAGTCATGCATTCTGGATGCAACAAGCAGTGCTGTGAAGGAAGAAGAGAAAAATAAACTGGTAAGTAAATAGCAACAGTCAAATGAAAGTCAGTGCTGTATCACCCAGGAACTGCAGAAAACTGCTTAAAAATTCTTATGAAGAGGAGCTGTCCTTTATCAGACTTAAGAAGTTCTGTTATTAGTTTGTGAGCCTTGGTAATTACTGTAAAATCTCTCACTTGCCTCAGTGTAAAATGTTCGAAAGTCGTAAACAGCCAACTGCCTTGTTGTAGTTTAATGCATTTGGGTACTTTACAGGTAAGATGTAAATCACGGACCATAAATACAGTTCTATCCTCTTTACTTGGGTCGGAAAGTGTTTTCAGGTACATCATATGCTTATAAAATCAGATTGGAAGCTCACCTCTATTTTATCTGTAAAGGTCACACAGTCCCAGAAGTTGTGAATCTCATTAATGCAAAAGCTTGAAAATGAACTCTTACATTCAGTACAGTGACATCCTCATCTAACACATTGGCAATCTATGTATCTAACCATACATTTATTATGTTTATAGACCCCTTTACTAAGCTCTTTACTCTGAGATTTCCCTTGCTTCCAATTCTCTGACATTAACACAGGGTTATTGGTAATGTGATGCAGTCTGACATTAGTGGGTATTTGTCAACATGATTGGATATAAAACTGAACTAACAGCCACAAAGAAACAGATCAAGGTAAAATTACAGATTTGTGCAGGGCCCACCTTCCATTTTACACCCCAAATTAAATAAATTATTACGGTAAAATCACCGATTTGTGCAGGGCCCACCTTCCATTTTATACCCAACAGTAAATAAATTAAGTTAAAATCACAGATTTCTGCAGGGCCCACCTTCAATTTTATACCCAACCATTAATAAAATGATTAAGGTAAAATCACAGATTTGTGTAGGGCCCACCTTCCATTTTAAACCCCACAGTAAATAAATTAAGGAAGTATTATTTTGAACTTATCTCAAAATAAGGGATTTACCACACAAAAAAACGTATTTACTAACAATGGGAAAAAACTGCAGAGTCTCTGGATTTCCTTAACGTACCTGGGTTGACACGGACTAATAGCCCAATCAGGGTACAGTGAGATTGTCAAAACACTTTGTGGGCCATAGGCGGAATACCCACCCAAAAAAAATAAAAAAATAAAATCAGTTTTTAAAATCCTGTTTATAAAGGGCATCTGCTTGCTGACTGATGATGATCTTTGGGAGTACAGAAAAAAAATCAAAAATTATTTGATGCTATTAAACTTCACGCAGACATTACGAGGGCAGGTAGAACAGTAAAAAGCAGAATAGAAGTGCTGGTTACTTTTACTAAGCTTAATAACTGATATATTTTCTCAAGAATAATAACCAGTGTAACAGGACTAATTCATAAAATATAAAGTTATTTCAACAGTAACTTATTTGGTACAGGTATGGCATCTGTTATCCGGAAACCCATTATCCAGAAAGTTCCAAATTACGGAAAGGCCATCTTCCATAGGGGCGAAGCGGCTAACGCTAGTGCAAATTCCCCAGTGTGAGTCATTTCGTTACTTTGCCGATTTACTAACGGGTGCAGGCGTAAATTCGCTAGCGAAGTGGACCTACTTCGCACCCTTACACCAGGCGAAGTTGAGCTATGGTGAAGGGATGTAACTACGCTAATTCACTAACTTGTGCATTTGATTGAACGTTACCTCTTGCGCCAGACTTGGGCTTGCTTCAAAAAAAGTTGAAATATTTTCTAAGTCTCAAAAAACACCAACGTCTTTTACTTTTTAAAGGGTGATAGGCTGAAAAAGATAAGTAATTTTTTTTGGAAGTACCCTCCTTTCCCCCTACATTTCCTAACATATGGCACCTAAACTATACAGTGCGCACATGTATAGGGCAAAATAACAACTCTATTCTACATAGTGTAATGTATTTGCTGCCTGGTGAAATGCGGCAAAGCCAACGCTGGCGCAACTTCGAAGGCAAGTAAATTTGCGCCATAGACTCCATTTTATTCAAATAATCCAATTTTTTTGAAATTATTTCCTTTTTCTCTGTAATAATAAAACAGTACCTTGTACATGATCCAAACTAAGATATAATTAATCCTTACTGGAAGCAAAACCAGCCTATTGGGTTTATTTAATGTTTACATGATTTTCTAGTAGACTTAAGGTATGAAGATCTAAATTATGAAAAGATCAGTTATCTGGAAAAACCCAGGTCCTGAGCATTCTGGATAACAGGTCCCAGACCTGTAATTAGTTTTGCAGCAATTGCAATGCAACACAAAAAGGAGGCTATCTTATTTCTGTAAAACCTCAAATTATATATGCATTATTTAGTTTATCAGACAATAATTGCCCAGAAGTACAAGTAGATAACAGTTGAGTACTTTTAATACACAAAAAGGTAATTAGTAGGGTTCACTTTTTACTAAATGCAGCATGTCAGAATTGATTAATGGGGTTTTACCTTGCTCCGTCCCTTAGCTAGTGATTCTGATAAAGAACATACAAGACAGGCCGAAAGCGTTAATCAGTGTAGCAGCAGTCAATGTTAGGGTAAGATCCAGAATAAAAGTATTAAAGCATTACATTCTCAATTCCTTTCTGTCTATGGACATTCCCTGAAATAGGGACCAGGCATCCAGTTAATTGGGGGGTGCAATCACAAGATCAAATGTCTTTCAATTTTCAATGTTATGTACACAATTTGCTGTCAGGACGATAATAACCCACACCTTTTTTTTTTTTTTAGCATTCGTACACTGGGTTCCTGCCCTTACAGTCGCTGCCTCAGCACTTACTTATACTTACAGTCTGCCTTGTACATTTTCTGTATGATAGACAAAGACATTGGATGGAGCAAGGTTAAACAGCATTAAGCAGCATGCTGTTTTGGCTTGTAGACTATCAAGCTGCTCTTAGAAAATACTTTAAAAGTGCTATTTGCACTGCATCATATATAGCTTTATTGGGCTCCATATAGTTATATGATAGGTGTATCATTTTTTTTATAGCAAACTTGTTAACATTTAATTATCAAAGTTCAGAAGTAGATCTGAGCAGGTTGGCATTTTTGTTTTCGATGTTGTACATAGTTTTATTGCTACTTTTTCCTGTAGCTTAGTCCAGTTGGCAATGTAAAATTGTTCCAGCAAAATAAGAAGAGTTAACAAACAGTCTTATTTTTGGAAGTTTCTGGTCCCCTATGTTTTTAAAGGAGACATATAGGATAAATGAAAAAAAAAAACCTAATTTTGTAGGCAATTGTAAGTAATATATGGTGTTGCTTTTACATGGTGTTAAAAATTCATATCTTTAAAAATAGCCCCTTTGTTGGAGCTCCCTATCGATGTTCTCTGGTCCCTGACTGTGTTTCAAATGAGGGGTGGGCGTGTCCTAATGATCCCTGCCAGAAGCACAGTAGGAGGGGGACAGCCAATCACAGCCCTGCAGTCACACAAGCACAGACAGGCTTCAGTTCCCGATCAGGTCCTGCTAGCTACTGATTGGTTCCTGCCCTACGGTGCAGTGAGCTGAGAGCCGCCGGCTCCCCTGCACATCCTGAGAGTTCAGGGAGCAGGAAGTGGAAGAGAAGGGAGGGATTATTAGGGTTTTTGTAGAAATATTCAATAACCCAGGCTGAAACACTACTTTTTTTTTAAGCACAATTATTCTATATCTAAATGAGTATAATGCACTGGTACATTCTTATTTTTTTTTATACAAAATTTCTCCTTTAAATTCAATGTGGATACTGTAAATGAGAGGTATGATAAAGTGTGCTTTGTGTGCATAAAACGCATTAGGCATACAGTAGCTAATAGTTGCCAGTTACTTGCTATGCTGACTAAGCAATAAACCCATGCAAATGTGCGTGCAGAGCTCATCTTTTGGAGAGCACACCATATTCATAATGTGTGAAGCCTTGGGGAATAAAATATAAATCTTTTTATGAAGCATTACAAATTAACGTTTAATATTAAATTTGAACCTGCATTATGGTCTTTTGTTTAAAATTGAACAGTCTTTCTAAATTTGTAAGATTCCCTTAATTCCAATAGTTTTATGACGTTTTAAAAGTTTAAATTCTCTTTTGACATATAACTTTAGGTCTGGGCCCCTTTATCCCAAAGCTAAATATATATACTGGAAGGGGGGGGGGGCAAAATGTTATGTATTTTGATTACCTGAAACCCCAGGCTGATGCTCCTATTAGCTGAAAACTGCACCAGCTCGAATATTTCTGTAGAAGCACCATGTAGCAATCTAAGGCATTTAAAATGCATTTTACTTAAAAGGAAATAATTAAACACATTTCATTTGCTACTTTAAATTTGATAAAGGAATGATTGCCCAAAGGCAACGGCCAAAGGCTAGGCAATAAAAAAGATTAGGGAAAACATTGGTGCATTATAAATTTAGACATAGTATTCACAATATCTAGGACATATAATACCTTGCCACAAATTCACCCCTAATTTTGTTTAATTTGCACATTGGTGTTTATGTATATATGGGTGGGTTTCTTTTCAGTTTAAAATGAAACCTCCCACTCCCACACCTTGTATCTCATTCATGGTCGTTATGTGTGTAACTCTGTATGTTCTAAGTATGTAATTCGTGTGATTTCTTTGTATAAACACATTTATTTCGCAAAACATTGGTGCTCTAAAAATATGTATTACTATAATAATAATAATAATAATAATAATAATAATAATAATAATAATAATAATAGACTAGAGCAGATAATGGCACATTGTTGTATGCATATATCATTTTTGGGCAGGATACCCTTATGGAACAGACTCATTGGGTTCCTTTAAGCTGTGCACCCCTCACTCCTCAGGCACACGGCATCATAGCAGGGCACCAAGGGAGGCACCAGTGCGAAGCCTAGGTGGTTTAAGTGCCCTTGTCAAACAAGACACAGGGTGCCCCTCAGGGTCATAACTACTGTATATCAAGAGTCAAGTCAAGATGAGTCACTTCATCCATATACGTTTGTACAGTACACAGTGAAACAAAACAACGTTCCTCTAGGACCATGGTGCTACACACAACATATATGTACCGGACAACAGACAAAAAGTGCAAAAATATGCAACTCCTGCAAGACAGGACAGTGCAGGGACAGGACAAGACAGTGCACACTCAGCAGATGTAATATGTTAAGTAAATAATGCTTAACGTCAGACATGATGGATGTATCATTATGATCACATATATATATATATATATATATATATATATATATATATATATATATATATATATATATATATATATATATATATATATATATATATAGCCTTTTTAATAAATGTGCTTTTCCTTTCATTTCTCTGGTATTTGCATATTTCTCCTTTTCCGATTTACTTTCTTGTCTTTTTCCTTAGCTTGTCATTTTTTTTTCTGCCATGTTTTTGTCCTCATTGTCTGTTAAAGGGGTAGTTCACATTTAGTTTGTTATAGAACGGCCCATTCTAACTAAAATTTCCGTTGGTTTTCATTATATATATAGTTTTGTTTTTTTAATTATTTGCCCTTTTCTTCTGACTTTTTCCAGCTTTCCAATGTGGGTCACTGACCCCATTTAAAAACAAATGCTCTGTAAGACTACAAATGTTATTGTTACTTTTTATTACTCATCTTTCTATTCAGGCCCTGTCCGATTCATATTCCAGTGTCTTATTCAAATCAATGCATGGTTGCTAGAGTAATTTGGACCCTGGCTACCAGATTGCTGAAATCACAAACTGAAGAGCTGCTGAATGAAAAGCTAAATAATCACAAATAATAAAACAAAAAAGAAGACCAATTAGAATATAGAAATATAATAACTCTCTACAATCATGCTAAAAGTTTACTTGAAGGTGAACAACCCCTTTAACCTTACTATTGTACCATATTCTAAGAGCTGGCCAAAAGTGAAAGGCACACAAGACAAGTTGTCATTCACAACCCCAGCCCCACTCATCACCACTAACCCCCACCCCTGAGGTGTAGGGCTGTTGTCACAGAGGACGGGAGTTTATGTGCAAATCAGAGGCAAATACCTTTCAATAAGAAGTTGCAATTATGGGGAAATAACTGTATTGTGGGGGGAAAAACACACACACAAAGCATTTTGCACAATGCACAATGTGCTCATTTTGGTCCAAAAATTATCTTCTTGGAAGACCTTACACATGGATCAAGCTCTGGCATATTAGACCAGCCCTCCATAAATACAGGTAGATGTTTCTGCAAATTGTAGGTGGCCAAACAGAACTGAGTGTGGGGGGAGTGCTGGCCTTCACCGTTTGTGATCAACTGTTTATTACATAAAGGCACCAAAATTAGGATGCACAATATTAGCCAAACTGATTGATACAAATGCACAAAATATAATAGAATCGGGTTGGATATCGATTGTCCTGTAAAAAAAAAAAAAAAAAAAGAAGATAAAACTAAACTGCACCTAATTATGAACACTGCACTGTGTGAAATTATTAGCAATATACTGTATATTATATACGAAATAGATTTGATTCCAGGAACGAGATCTATTATGAGATCTCTAATCCAGGGATATCTGAATACTTATTCCCAAAGAATATTCCATCAATCTCTATGATAAACCTGACTTTTATTCAGTGTTAACTGTTCAGGTGTTTAAATGATTTCAGCAGATTTGAAGCATTCAGATTAGAGCAATCAAGAAAACCCTAGCTCCCAAGCATTGCAGGTAGATCTCATAATTGTATAATTCTGAATAGGACAGTAGGAACTTGCACAGATATATATTTATCAAATATAAATGTGAATTATTACAGCAGTAAGAGAAATATTTACAAGAAATTTTTCACAAGGCCCCAAAAAAGCACTTTTAAATTCCAGGAAACAGTGCTCGACTGTTTAATATATTTATTTTTCCCTAAGCAAAGCCCTCAGTGAACTATTAATTCTACGCAACATTCAGTAATACTGCCAGGGTAAGGACAATGGTTTTAAAGTGCGTTGAATAACGATGCTGGTGTTTATAACAAATAGAGATGTACATCATCTGTCATGAATAATGAGTAATTTATAATCATTTGAATGCTTTCGATTATCAGCCTTTACCATTAGACTACGATATGAGAACACATTTAGAGAAAACACATAGCATTCAATGATGCATTTCAGATAACAGCGGCAATTATAGCAGCCTTTAAAGCCCAATTCATTTGCAAATGCAGCAGAGGGCAACAATATTTTGTAGTGAGCTATAACTATCCGATAGTCTTTGCATAACCACAATCCATATTTAATAGGTCATTTGAGAAAGGTCAGTTTCAACCATACTACTCTCGAACTTAATACATCATCTTTCAGACCACATGAAATGACTACAAGATAAAATGGAACCTGTAATAAAACTGTCATTTTATCTGTCTATACTATACCTACACAAATTAAACCAGAAAGTAGGGATGCACCAAATCCACTATATGGCATTCGGCAGAATCCGCGAATCCTTTGTGAAAGATTCAACCGATTACCGAACCAAATCCAAATTTGCATATGCAAATTAGGGGCAGGGAAGGAAAAAGTGTCCTTGTTTTGTGACAAAAGTCACATGATTTCCCTTCCTGGCGCTAATTTACATATGCAAAGTAGGATTCGGATTCAGTTGTGCCAGGCACAAGGATTCAGCCAAATCCGACTGAACAAGGCAGAATCAAATCTTGGATTCGGTGCATCACTACCAGAAAGTAGCCAAGATAAATATGTATAAAATTCTCTGTCAGCAGTTTCAGATGACAAAGTGCCCTAACTGGTTTTCTGGCCAACAAAAATTAAACACACTTTATTAAATGACAGGTTGCACGCCTATGTTCAGACGCTTCTCTGCTAGAGCAGAATATGCCTTGTGTACCTTAAACTTAAAGGGTCAGTAATACCAAAAGAAAATATTAAAGGTTTGTGTAGCTGTTTCAATATGTTGTATGGTTACCCCACACAGGTATCATTTGTGCTTTAATTTAGAGAAGGGAAATAGTATGAAAAAAGGAATGAGTATGAATTCACTTAAAAATACTGACATATATATATATATATATATATATATATATATATATATATATATATATATATATATATATATATATATGTGTGTAAGTTTTATGTAGTTTACATGTAGTTTTATGTAGTTTTCTAAGGAAATAAAACCTAAACTCAACGCATTAGCTGCACCATCTTGATAGTATTCCATGTAAGAACATACAGGTATTCTTCAAGATGTTACTCACCAGCTCCGCAAAGTCCAGATGGCCGGCGTCCAGTGTGCATCCAATCTCTTTTCATCCTTTGGACCAATCTCAGTGCAGTCATTGACACCTCATGGTTTTTATCACCAAACTCCAGCAAGTGCGCAAAGCGAGGAATGTATAAGCATGGGTCTAAATAAAAGAGACATATTTGTGATGAAGAAAAATTTCACCTGGAGAGCTGCAGTCTGCAATTAAGCAAGCCAACCAAACATCAGCATAAAATATTTTATATATTGGAATAAAATGCCTGCACTCTTTCTTGATTCCAAAATGGAGGTGGAAAATGGAGTCAAAATCAGCATGCAATAATAAAAACTGGACCAGCACTCATGTGGTCAAAATAAAAAATCAAATCCAAATACATTTTAGTAGTGGTGAATTTTTCTCCAAAGTTTGCCGCAAAAATCACACCCATAGACTACAATTGCTGAAAAAATTTGTTGATCGTCAAAAAAAAATGTCACCCATAAACTTCAATGCATTTCAGCAAAACGGGTCAGATTCTAGCAACACCGCATTTTATCACACACACACACACACACACACACTAAGTAAGATCCTCATTCTCAGGTCTTAAGGAATAAAGTTTCGGCCTCCTCCGAGGCCTTTCTCAGGCCCTACTGGACCCTTTATCTAGCCTCTATAAAGGCTTGATAAAGGTTCCAGTAGGGCCCGAATGGTTCCAGTAGGGCCCGAAACTGTTTGTTCATATATGGGCTAAATAAATCACTATGGATTTTGCATCAACTTAAGTGTGCTACTGGATTTCTTTCTTTAAATTATCAGTGTGTAGGAACAAAGTGGGAAGCACAGAATGTGAAGTAAAGTTAAAGTGGTCCAATTCAAGTGCCAAATTCGCTAAAGCTTTTTAGCTTACATACATATCTACATATACACACAAACAGGAGTTTCATGATTCGGCCGAGTGTTTTTATACAGGTCATGGAACTCCGAGGTAACTTATAATATCCTCATATTTTACAACTGGGGGTACTTTATTAATTATAATACACAAATTTTAGTGAGTCATGTGACAGAAATTACATCACTACTCACCGTTTAGAACTGATGACATCACTACTCACCGTTTATAAGGATATAATTTACAAGATATTCATGGCTTTTGTGTAATATATATATTATTATATGTAATATTATATATATATATATATATATATATATATATATATATAGATAGATGCACACTGGGTACGTTTTAAAGTTTTAAAAAATACTAAATTAAAAATGGGTCGACTTTTCGGTATGTTCCTAAGTACTTTCTCAAGACCATGAGTCTTGAGAAAGGTCTTAGGAACAGACCGAAACAGTGGGGCCCACTACTGTATTTTTTATCAACACATTAATCGCTGGTTATTGATTATACATATGGTGACTTTGTAACTACACCGATACTATTCTAGGATGGGTTCTGAATACACGAGAGGGCAGGGGTGCTTCGCCAATGAGGCGAGTTGAGGCTGTCGCCTCAGGCGGCAGCGCCCCACTAGGTACCAGGGGCAGCAAAAATGCTGCTCCTGGTACTTTAAGAGCAAATTTCTGGGGGAGGGGGGGCAGCGGAAACTGCTGCTGCCTCAGGCAGCGGAGGGCCCAGGACCTCCCCTGCGAGAGGGCCCATAATAGGGGTTATGTATGTTGGTGGCATTTTATCTTTACTCCTAATTCTAAGGGGTTACACTTTTTTTGGGGGGTTATTTGTCAGTGGTGGAAAAGAGAGGTTGTGGGGTTGGAGAATCCATAGCAACAGCGGTTTCCCGTCTCCTGCCAAGTCAGTGATTATAACATACAACACAGCAGAACAGTGGGATGTTTGGTAGGTCGTATACTTATATAATTTAGGGAAACCAGAACTTGGTCACCTGGGGTTAGTTTGCATTCATAGATAGGCCGTTCATGGCTGGGCTATAGCCTAATGGGATTAATTATAGAACCAAGAGTTAATATACCAATATAAGTAAAGTTTTATAGTTCAACTAAAGTAGAGGAGCCCATTGTGTTTGTCTCAACGATTTTCACAGGAGCAATTTAACTAATCGTTTCCCTGAGTGCAAGTTTAAGGTGAATAGAAAAAATTTAGATTGAACTGGTAAAATTTATGAACAGTTTTGTGAAGCACCAGGATAGTTTTAACAACATTATTGCTTTTTGTTATTTGTATTTAATCTTGTCTGTGTAATAAATCGGATGTGTATGTACTGATATTTTGTATACAAATTGACCGGATGTAATCATAGTCGAATATTTAATCGATGTTTAACTACAACACTAAGCATGTGATATTGTTACAGCTGGTGGTTTTCCCGCCAGCGAGTGTTTAAAAGACATGGTTTAAATTGTATTTGGCACTTTGAGAAAGGCTAAGGAGTCAGCCGAAACATCAGTCTGTTGCTAAATAAATGAAGTTTATTTTTTAAGACCTGTGAAGTGCTGATCTTCTTTGCAAGTGTTTTGAGAGGTTTTTGATCGTGCGCCCAGGCAACGGCATATATATATATATATATACACACACACACACAACTCACCAGCTGAACAATTCATGTAAGAAAATGTGAACACATTAAAGTGCTCCCTCAGACTTTCACATCTGGAATTGTATACATAGAACATCACATTGTGCGGTGAACCACATAGGTGAATGAATATTTGCAATAAATGAAACCCGACACTCAACAAGACTATAAATACATCATCAATGTACCTTTTATAGCATACCGGATGTTTTGTGACGTCACCATCCCCAGCAACTGTTGACAGAACTGTTATTTAAAACCAGTGTAATGAAATGTCAAACTTAAGTTCATCAATGCTGGTATGAATTGTTTTAGAATAAAGTATTGTCACTAATTTGGTATTTGGGATGTTTTTGTGCTAGAAATGCCATATAAGACTTGTGAATCCACTACTTTTCCACCCAAGACTGAATTTAATAAGAGAACCCCAGGTAATCAATGGTATACTGCATAGTCATCCAGCTGAGACAGGATTACCACACGACAGTCTTAATAACAGAGCTACAAGCCAAAATCAAAATAAGCATATATATTTAAAAAATATACAATTTGATATGTTGTCTTTGTATGATTTGCAATAAACTAAAAGGGTTAAATGATTTGCAAATCGCCCATTCTCTTTTTATTTACATTTTACACAGTGTCCCAACTTTTTTGGAAACAGGGTTGTAATATATTTAGATTTATGTTTCAGATCCCAACCCAACCCAGTACATTACTCAGCAAAACTAACCAAGAACAAAGGGCAGCCGTCCCAAATTGCATCAGACAAAATGTATCCTGTGCAAATGTACAGATTGACTGATAAAATGCTATTGTGTAGTTACGTTTTTTCTTCCCTTCACGACCTTTGGGAAAGGCAATAAAGAACCAGCCTTAAACAAACAATGCGCGTTTACTGCATACTGTAAACCTACAACTGAGAATAAGTGAAGCCATGTCTCAAGAATCAACAACTATGGTGCTACAAGCAGGTTTTTCCCACTGCGTGCAATTAGAGGACCACCACTATGAAAATAAAACATTATACAGGACATCCTGGGTTACGTATGAGATAGGGTCTGTAGGTTTGTTCTTAAGCTGAATTTGTATGCAAGTTGAAAAACATACATTTACTTATTAAATGCAACAAGACAGATGTTTGTCTTAACATTTATTTTTACCTTTCTGTGCTTTGCAGAAGACAAAACATGCCAGAGGGGATTGGGGCAGGTGAATTATTAAAGCTGAATCCTAATAAAGGTCAAGCAAACCATAGTATGTTACTGTAATAGCCTCTGTATGTCAGTATGAGTTGTGTGTAAGTAGAGTGTATATAACCCGAGGACTCCCTGTATATTGGAACCCATAAAACGTGTGTGGCATAGAACATATACATCTGAATTTTTGCTAAAATTAAATCTATTTTTCTGTTTATATGCATCATTGGAGACATTCCCATGGGAAAAATTCAGATCTTTATGTGGTGTTTTGACTGCAAGAGTGCTCTAACCCTGGCAACTAAAATGACCTTAATCACCAGTCATCATTTACCACTAAAACAACACAGGGCATTCTCTTCTTATGGCACACATTGACAGAGAGAGGTAGGCACATTCAACTACGTCAAAGCATAAACAGTGCCTGTATGTCATCGCCAATGATCAATATGCCATTAGCCTTAACAGACACAAACTGGCATGATTGATTTGCCATTTAAAAGACTGTAAAATATGAGGATATAGCAAATTACATTTATAGGGCATTCCTTCTCTGAATATAGCATATTGACATAGATAAATGTGATTGGGAGTGGTCATATTACTGACATTAACAGAGCAGGCTTTCTAGATTGCATTGTTCTAATGAGATCTATGGGGAAACAAGATGGTAGCTACCACTCCTATGGTATAGGGCTTTATAGAAACCTAGCACTTTCTGCAAGAATTCAGTCAAATTATAAAGTTTGCCCCATGCATTTATATTAGCTATCTGATCCTCATGTTCCTAGTAGTCTGGGAACATCAAATAACAATTACAAAAGCAGACATAGCGAAAAACCATCAACATAACCTATAGGTAGCTTTATGGGACAAGCTTTAATAATTCACCTGCCCCAATCCCCTCTGGCGTGTGTTGTCTTCTGCAGATTTATTATAGGTCAAATTGAAAATTTGAATTTGAATTTTTATGGTCAAAACTCTCAAGTTGTTCTTGTGAATTATCCTAACTCGATTTGTGTTTTAATCCAAATTTCAAGATTTATCATACTCTGGCCCTTTAAGAACATGATTCGACTATTCACCACCTAAAACCTGCCGAGTTCATGTATAAGTCAATGGGAGAGGTCCAGGGACCAATTTGGACATCTTAGTAGCCTTCCTGACTTTCGAGTTTTTTTCAGTGAAAAAACTCTAATCTAGTTTAGTCAAATTCAATTCGAGTTTTCGAGTCTGTAAAATTTGTCCAAGTTTAAGATATTCTATTTTTTTAAATAAATAACCCCCCCCAGTCAAATTTGTAGTATATTCAAATTTAATAGAGTTTTAAAGGGGACCCGTCACCCAAAAAAATTATTCAAAATCCTATTTTATCACATTAGTCAAGCAAAATGAACTTTAATTACACTATATAAATTATTTGATCTTGTTTCCTTCAGTCTGGGAATTCAAAATGATAGCAAGCAGGCAGCAGCCATTTTGTGGACACTGTTTTTAAGGAAAGCCTTGTATCATCTCAGAATCTTGTTTGTGCACCAGAATGGGGGACCCAATGTCCATTCCCATGCCCTGGCTACACAATTAAATCGTAAAAAGAACAGGGGAATGTGTGGAGAGCAGTGACATCTAGAAAGTGCTGAATGGAAAGTGAAAGTAATTGCCTGCCCCGCCTCTATGCCCATGGCATAGAGGAGGGGCAGAAAATATTTGATTGACATCTGAGATTTTTAAATGAGCTTACAGCAGCTATGAATGCTTTAATAAAAAATAGAAATTGGATTTCATGTTTAATATGAAAAGGACTTTTATTATACAGATTTTTTGTGTCTGGGTGACAGGTCCACTTTAAATGTATGCAAAATTCAACCTTTAATAAATGGGCATCTATAATGTACATTCATATTCTGAAGAGTAGTTTTTTTAGGGTCAGTATCATGTTTAAGGAGATAAAGCTTTCCTTATAGATGATGCAGATTTACAAATTGTTCTAAAATATGAATTTGCATATGAAGGATTGAATTTTGTTTTGTTCAGTCAAATCTGTTGGGAATTCTATCTGTTTCATTCCAAAACTATGGATTTGGTGTATCGTTAAAATGCAAATATGCAGAAAGAGAAATGTTCTGTGCAAAACTGCCCAAAGGGCAATGGCAGATGAGGAAATTCAAGGCATTTTGTCCCCTTTGCGATTTCCAGCTCAGTGCATGGGCTCCAAAACCATTGGAATCACCCTTCATTCATTTTACTGCCAACTGTTTGAGCATATGAAACTGCCATTCCAATGAATGCAGGGAGATTCTAGTTGCTGTCATCGACCCAATGAGCTGGAAATTGCTCAGGTTCCAAAAATCCCTCTAAGGCCTGTGTCCCACGTACATCAATGTGCACACATACCTGAGATCTCGTTAGAAGGATAACAAAAAGACGCAATGTGTAAACAAGAGCACATGAACTAAGTACACAGACATCAAGTAGAAACGCTACGGCTTTGGGCAAACTGCCAGATTCAATGAAAACAAAACAGCATGTCACTAGGAATTATAGGAAAACTGCACAGTTTTTTTTTTTTTACAAACATGCATGGTCAATTTATATTTAGGTTAGCAGAGGATAATTTAATGAAGTGGAGGCCAGTCATTCACTAGTCACACTGGCTTCCGCCCCTTGAACAGTCACGAAATAATGCAGAACAACATGCACCATGTAAAAAGTCACAAGAATGTGAACAAGCAGCATATGCTTATCAATTAAGTCAAGCGGGCTGTGCAATAAAAGAGTCAGTATACTAAAAATAGTAAAGTTAAATCTTACCCTAAGAAAATATTAAATACAAAACTATGAAATAAAAAATTGAATGACCATGAAGAGATAATCCCAGCTATAGTGAACTCTCCTATTTTGATAGACGGATTGGATACACATGGATTGATAGTTATTCAAATCAGTTGGAAAGCGTATAATTGTGTAGCCTCCAACTGGTCTGAATGGCCATCTTTTTTACCAAAAAGGTTTCTTGTTGTTTTAAATGTGGCCTTGGAATTGAATAATAAAAGCTACATCACTAAAAAGAATGAAACAACATACAGTAGTATTAGGTACACCATACTGAAACCTCAAGGATAATCCATACGAGAGAAGAAAACACACTGATATTAATCAATAAACCCACCTATAATAATCAGAAGTGATATCCATGGGGTTAAAAGTATTTGTCGGCACTGCATGTAAGGGAAATTACAAGCGCCCTATGGCAATATTCTAGGACCTGCCATTATCATGCACAAGATGTTTCCACTCGGGGGAAGATATTGCAGCATGCCAAAATGTAATTCCGCCACATCGGAACCAGGGGAATAAACGGGAGGTGGGGGGGAGAATGGGGGACATTGTCTCCTTAGACCAGATACCGATGATAAGCACCATGCCTATTCCTGCTCCTGTATCAGATTTCTTTCACCCTTGCATATAATGTATATATAATGTAGTTAACTTTAAGTATGTTATAGGATGGCCTATTTCCAAAAACTTTGCAACTGGTACTCATTATTTCTCTCTTTCTTTATAGTTTTTTTTTTTTGCCTTCCTCTTCTGCCGCTTTCCAGCTTTCAACTGGGAGTCACCAACCCCAGCAGCCAAAAAACGATTGTTCTGTGTGGCTAGAATTTTATTTTAGTAGTTTTAAATTGTTTTAGAATATCATTGTCTACATCATACTTAGAGGCAAATTTATCTAAGGTTGAATTTCGAATTCATGCGAGTTTTTAAAAACTCCCCTAAACTACCATAAATTGGAAATTCAACCAATCCTAGTTTTTTAAATTCGAACTACAATTGTTCTCCAAAAGCCTTCCTTGTGCTTGCAATAGACACAGTACTACTAACACAACATGGAGGGATATTTGCAACAGTACTTGCTGGGGGGCAATATTTGCTCCCTATATGTGGTGCACTTCAAATGATCAAAAGAAGTTATCCATAACACTCCAAATTACAGGAAGGTCATTCTCTTATAGATTCCATTTTAACTAAATACAGTAATTCTATTTTTATTAAATGATTTCCTTATTCTCTGTAATAATAAAACAGTACCTCCCACTTGTTCCTAACTAAGCTGCGTGAATCCATATTGGTGGCAAAACAATTCTTTGAGGGAATGTAAAAAAATCTTTAAGATCCCATGGACCAAATACAGCAGCTACATTTCCTGAAAGGTTGCAGGTTTATTTTGTCAGGCACTGATTGGCAGATGCAAAGGAAATTATATCTAGGCACTTCCCTGCTCTCTATTGTACATACAGGATGGGAACAATTTTCAGAGGTTTTTAAGATTGGGCCCCCTTAACGTGTAATTTCTCAGACAAAATTCAGTTCATGGCAGTTCTGTGTAACTGTTGTCTTTTTATTGAATACTTTTTTGTGCAGCAATCTCCACTCCAAAACATTTTTGTACAATGAAAGAAAATATAATCATAAGCAACCAGTGGTGTACCTCACAAAAAGAAATCTTCAGAGGGGTCCAGTGTTGTTATATTTGTACCTCTATGACCTCGTACGTAAGGCAAAACCACGAAATAGTGCAAGTTCAAATACAATGAGGCAGTTTATTGTGTCCAAAATATAAGACAATAGGTTTTGCCTGGGGAAGCGGTCGGAGTGTCACCTGGGTGGTACCCGAATGCTTTCCCAAGATACTTCCACATAACATAAGTTTATATACCCACTTTGATGTCATAGATGGGGGTGATAACAAATGGGGGTATGCCAATACCATACATAGTCTTGACTCCTCCTTGTACAATTAATGTCTAGATGATTTGCTTAGTCTTACAAGTATTTCAGACAATATTGCAACATATTGTTCTTAGTTCCAACAGTCCGCAGTCTCGGAATCAGCTATTAGCTAAACATAGCCATTGTGGTATTTCCAGTAAATTTGAGCAACACTTATGCAAAAAGGGGCCCCACGAGACAGTCTGACATTATGCTGGCACTCTGGATTTTAAGTAACAGAGTGGTGATCATTTATTTGTATGGCCTAGTATAAGTTATATGAGTGACCATTGTCCACAGTAGACCATTAACCCTTATAGTCCATCCTGCCTTGGGCCCTATAGCGTTATGGCGTCATAGAGGGCGGGGGTGACAACTATCAACCCTCTGACACTAGCCATTCGTCCGTCTTAGGAATTAGACCGTTCCAGATATAATTTTTCATAACACCAGCACACAGGCAACCCCAACTCCCCCCTTGTGGGTGCCTGCCCGCTGGAGTGGGAACGCATATTTCCCTTTTAGAAAGTGCCTGTGAGTGATGATGTCTGCTTCCACTATAGTTATGCCACTGTAAGCATCATACATTTTTACTGGTTTCAAAGTTATTTGCAAGCTTAATCACTGCAGTGATCGCTTATCCTAGGTTTCTCTGTTCTAAATCTTGAAAATCTTGTAACAGAGTAGAAGAGGTCAGTGTTTCTGCTATATTGCTTGGAGAGTCCAAAGTATATGGAATAAAAGGGGACATAAATACAAATTTCAATAGCAATTATTTACAAATATACATATACTTCTGGGATTAGGTTAAAAAAATATCCATTAAGTTTAACCCCTCCAGTAGCCTTATGTAGGCACAGGAGAAAATAAACCGGATTAAGGGAATGGAACAAAAGCCACATGATGGATTCTCTGCCCTTGACTTGACTCTGGCAGCTCCTACTGACTTGTGTGCAGAGTTAGAGTGCTAACACCTGAACTATTGCAAGGATACCAATGCCAACAGGCTATTGTGTAGCTATGGGGGCAGCCATGCAAGCTAAAAAAACAAAACAAAAAAAAAAAAACAAAAAAAAAGAGAGAGAGAGAAAAGGCACAGGCTACTTAGCAGGAAACAGATAAGCTCTGTATTAAAATACAAAGGGATTCTACAGAGAGCAGCTTGTATCTGCTATGTATCCTGTGATTTGAATGGCTGCCCCCATGGCTACAGAGCAGCTTGTTTATATAAAACTATAGTAGTGCTTCTAAAGCAAACACACCAGTTGTAACAGTGCAGGGAAACTGTACATTATAATTCTTACTTCGAAACACAACTTTTTTGGCACCGGGCCAAGCCAACAGGGTGCCCTAGATAACCCGGCCATCCAGCCCGCTACTCCCTGTGCGCCGAACACACGCCTCAGATGAATGCACGCATGCACAGTATCAGAGGGTAATGATGTAGAGGGGAGGAGGGAGGTGAGTGGCGGAGAGGGGAGGAGGGAGGGGAGAGCTACAAAATAGGGGTAGGCGGAATACACTTAATAGGTACCTGCCAAGCACCCCTGATGGTTGCGCCTTAGGTGCCTCTTCTGCCTACCCCTTGTTCTGGCCTGGGTGTTACTGTTCCGTTAATGATCAGGCGGAGTCCTCTTTACCTCTTGTACTAATCAATCTGCATTGTTAATGTATGCGCTCTACTTTATAAATAAGGATTTCTAAGACAAACAAAGGAATACTTTTTAAATTGAAGCACAAAACCCACTAGAGTTCCAGCAAAATCCCTCTGTAAACTTGATTTACACAGCCTCAGTATATCTATTCTCATCATAGCAGTACACGTCTGACCTCCCCTTCATCTAGCTAATCTAGGCTCTTATCAGGCCTTGCCATATTTTGTATATTAATTGACCTAGTTATGCAGAGATGCATACTGATGCCACAGAACTCCAGGATAGGATTATCAAAGCTGCTGAACTGCAACAGCACTGTGGGAATCAGGGGAGATGAAAAGTTGGATGAAATATTAATGGTACAATAAGCTTTGACAGGACTAGAGAAGCTTGGAAAGCTGCACAGCTCCTCAAAGTGATTGGAAAAAACTGGAACATTTAAATGAGAAAAGAATTCATGCTATATTGGGTCAGCAATACTTGGTGATTAAAGTTATATTGACAATTCCAATATGGGATGTCACATAAAAATATCTAATAATATTTCCCCAGACACTTTATGACCAGGCCTTTGGGCATAAAAGAGTTTAGCTAAAATGGGTATAACGTGCCACCCAATTCTGTTGATTTTATGCACAGTTTTAATAGCTGTTGTTACCGATATATTAACTGCAGAATCCTTACAGATTTCCAGCAGTCTGAATGTTGCCATATTTACAAACAGACAAGGTATTGATCAGTTGATACATTTATGAAAGCAGATTCATGTGTCAGTTCAGACTGAATAGGTTCAACTCTTTTTAAGTGGTCAAAACACCAATCTGGAGTATTAGAGACTGAAAGCAAAGCAGAGCTCTAACACCCCTCTGAATTCTTAATTCCCCATGCAAATCAAATCTTTCCTGCACTGGATTTGTTTTTACTAAACTGTTAAAAACTAAGCTATTGCAAACAGGTGGGCTGCTGTAAGATGCCAAAGACAGTCACTATTTAGTGGGCTGGGGAGCGCTGTTTGGGCCTCTGTGCACTTGGAATGCCAGGGCCTATTTGGATTCCCAGTCCAGAACTGAAGGTAAATTGGCCCCATAGAATGGATTTCTGGTGAAAAAAACCCCCATAGGTTCTAAAGAATTGTCTGTAACTCTTGAAAATCAGTGTAACAGATTCTATACCATGTGCCATATAAACCTTTAACTGTCTCAAAGGAAATAAATGGCTAGTGACAGAGAATACAAAGCAGCACTCTGCGTCTTGCAACTGGACTGACGTCCGACAACTGGTAGGTTTGCTGCAGAGAAGATCGGATATACAAAATGCACAGATTACCAACCTTAAAGGGTTCATTTGTTCTCAGGTTGTTCATCAGAAATTAAGACTTTTTTCAGTTGCTTTCCATCATTTATTTTTGTTACCGTTTTTCCAAAATTGTAGTTTAATGTCTCTGGAGTTTCAGTCTGGCAGTTCATTGATCCAGGGGCAGATTCTAAACTGTTACAATTTGCTACATTAGTTAATACAATTCTCAGCAGCATCTGCGGAATATTAGCAACTATTTTATCAATTCTAACAGCTGCCTTTAATGAAACTCAGATTCTGCTCGGCAGGGCCAAAGATAAGAAATGTCTCCACTAAATGTATCAGTTTAGAACAGTTTTTAGGTCAGGCCACACAAGCAGATTCGGGGGGGGGGGGGGTTTAGTCACCCCAGCGACAAATCTCTTCTTCAAGGCAACAATATCCCCGAACTGCCTTCCCCCTGCCCTCCTCTGGCTAAAATGAAAATCACCTGGGGGAAGGCACACGAGGCACTTTGTTTTCCAAAGTTGCCTCACGAGGAAACTTTGGGTGACTTCAGAAAATGAAGCGCTGCGTGTGCCTTCCCCCAGGCGATTTTCATTTTAGCCAGAGGAGGGCAGGCAGTTTGGGGAGATTGTCACCCCGAAGAAGAGGAGATTTGTAGCTGGGGCGACTAATCTCCCCAAATCTGCTCGTGTGGCCAGACCCTAACTGTCAGTGACACCCCCCCCCAGCTGCTTAAGAAAGACATAAGGTGAAAAATTACACTTCAATGTTAGAAAAACGGTCACATATATTAAGTGATTGGAAAAAGCCTTTATTTCTGGTGAACTATCTGAAACCAACTGGACAAGTGTTGGAAGGTGAACCCTTTGTTTTTACGATTTACGTTATGTTCTTATAGGTTATCAAAAGCTGTAGGGTCAGTGTTAATGAGAGCCATGTAATTGGAGGAGGCCAGGCTAGCAATCTGTGGGTTCTGGCAAATGCCAGAGAGGCTGCTGTAAAATGCCATAGACACTCACTATTTAGTGGGCTGGTGAGGGGCTGTTTGGGCCTTTGTGTGACCTGTCGGGGCCTCTGGGTACCTGAAATAACAGGGCCTATTTTGATTCTCAGTCCGGACTTGATTCTATGGCTGGTCTTTCTGTGGGCCCAGATCCCTTATATAACATGGGAAAAAGCTTCGCGCTAATAACTATTCCCACAGTATCCGTACCTCAATCGTTTACTAGAAAGAAAGCGAAAGACACAGACATTGGCGTAGGAGGGCGCGTATTGTGATTGTGCTTTGTGGTACCGAGATACAGAACATGTTTCCATTGGTGGGAAGGCATTGTTTTGAATCCGGGAAAACAACATCCCGAGCAAGCGCCCCCTAGCGGCTTATCCCAAGGAATAGCGAGGGGAGAAGGAAGGGAGAGAGCGGCTGGGACAGGCCCTCATGTCATCCCACGGTGGATCCCGATGCGCCGAGCTTCCCGTGTAAGGTAGGAAACAGACTGTGCAGCTGTGGTGCTACAAGTGGCATTTCGCACAGAAAGCCCGAGGCTGTGGTGGGAGGCTGGGAGTTGTAGCGGCACAACAGGCAAAGGTCGGAACATCCCCGCGAGCGAATAAGAGCTACACATTGCACTGCTCAGCGGGATGTGGATGCTCGCGGGCTAGTGCCACATACTGGATCTACAGTGAGAGTAGGCGCATGACTTTGCTAGCGCTTCAACTGCCGGAGTGCCTCAAGGCTATGGCGAAGTAGCGAGAGTACAGGCTGCCATTATTCTATATTAGCCTATGGGCTGCTAGCGCGGGGCTAGTGGGAGAAGGACATAGTGTGATACAGCTCCCCTCTCAGTACATGCCAGGGGCTGGTGCAAATGCTGCTGTGAATGGCAGCGCTCTCTGATTGGCGGAGGCGGGCGTGACGTACGCGCTGGCTACTCCCTATTTGAGCCGTAGCCTGGCCCCTGTGCACGTAGAGCAGCAGTGGGAGGAGGAGGAGTAGGCGCTCCCCTATACGCTGGGCATATGCTCCGCAACACAAAAGCAGCAGAAGCAGCTGGTGCATCTCACAGAAGCAAATCGCAGTCCTGCACTGCTCGCTAGGATGTGATTGCCCGGCCTGTCCGCTGCTACGGGTTGTGAGGAATTAACGTGTGAGAAGACGTGGCTATTGAGAGTGGGTGTTTGAGAAGAATACAGAGAGTGTACGCGCTAGCCTTGGACTGTCTCACTGGTTCGGCCGCATTATTACTGCCCTGTGATGGACTGTGTCTCCGAGTGCGACTGTGATCGCTCGGCAAGTTGTAAGAGAGCGACAGATCGGCTGACTGATGCCCAGTCCCTCGCACACACGAGCCGCCGCTAGCTGCCCCCTTGCCCATGCCACTAGACCCAGGCTGCCTTAATGGCAGGGTCATGAAGTGCTTGACTTTCTTTCTTCTGCTTCCAGAGACCTTAAAGAAGTCTAGAAAGAGTGCGAGGGCACAGGGCAAGGTGCAGGCATGCTATGAGATAGTGCCCTTGGCCCTCAAGAAGAAGATGGCTGCAGAGCTTTACCCTGCCAGCGCAAACACCAATATCGCCAACAGTAACGCCACTGCCAACGCCAAGAAGAACGCCCTCCAACTCCAGCACACTGCCCCGCCGCCGCCGCAACTGCACAACCTCAACAACAACAACATTGAGAGCAGCAACTGGCAGTCCTTCCACCCGACCCTGCGCGAGAGGTGAGCTCACAGCGACCCCTACACCTGCACTCTGCTAGTCACAGCACTAGCACCTGACAAACAGCACGGCCCGATAATGCACATTATTAGTATTAGTATTACTGCTGCTGCTCCCTGTGACATTTACTCGCTCACAACCCTGTCTATAGATAGTCATTGTCAATACTTGGTATAAGAATAGGGCACAGATAGAGACTAGAAATTAAGGGGGACCTGCATATTTACATACAAGGTGTGGGTTGGAAATAGAATATGTGAGAGATTAGGTGGCAGATAGATCACCTCTGAATAATCCTGAAAGACACATGAAGCAGGAGTATAAAGCTACACTGCAGCGCTGAGCTTCCATGTAGCTCATTTATCAGCCTGTTCCTCCACTATACACACACTCTCTCTACAGTGCTTTACAGGGGATGCTGGGATATGGAACTGAACAGGCTGTGTAATAGCCAATAAGCATATGTACCCTGCATGAATGGGAAGGAAAAGCACCATATCCAAGCCACACACGATAGGACTGTTTTGCTGCATTCAAAGACATCACATTGCAATGCTTTTACTGGTTGACCTGTACCACACAAAACAGCACCAGCACACACTCAATCCACAAGGCTTGGCAGTATCTATGCTACAGCTCTGACCATAAACAAGAACATTACACACCTAGAAATCCCCTTACTACAAGGTTAGCAGATTGCTCCCACTACAGTTAGTAGAAGAGTATGGCATGGTGCCCTGTAAGTGTTCCTGCAAATAAAAACAAAGCATTGCACTCAGTGAGGGCAGGTTCAAACCAGCAAACAGTGCAACAGATCTTAAGACATTTGTTGGGTTATGTGTTTCCTAATTTTGCATTGCCTGCCAAAGATTTAATGCCACATGTTCCAAGTTTTAAACACAGAGTGGCTTAGCATCTGGTAGGTGAATGCAAGGTATCTGCCAACATGCAATTGGGCACCCAATATAAGGGTAAAACATTACTAGCATGATTTGTCAATAACAACAATATAGTTAGCTACCCATGCCTCAATAATCCAACAGAATGTAAATAAATATTCCTTCTCATGGGGCTGTGCTGCATATCACTGCTATTCACAATTTCCTTTTCAACACAAAATCAATTAGGAGCAGCTTTTGGAACAAATGATCAGCTTTTTTTTTTTTCTTTTTAATGATTCTTCCATGCTGGGTGGGAGAAAAGCACTGAGTCACGTTGCCACAGCTGGAAAAATGCTTTCTTCAACATTGTCTGAAACCAGTCACATACTGGCTGATAGATTGAACCATTCTGAATTTGGAAGAACAATGACAACAAAGCAATTCTGAGAAAGCATGATTACTCTGGATTTGATTTCCATTAATCTAAACTGAAGATACTGAGAGTTTCAATGAACCATGTCAAATCACAGAGATTATTACAAGTAATTTGAGTGCTACAAGATTATATTGACTAATCCTAGGAGGAGTTGTTTACGCATTTCAAATCATAGGATTATAGACTAACCTGACAATAGAATTCAACTTTTATTTGGAATTACTCTCATTATGTATTAATAAAGTGCCAACATTTTCTGCACAAATACAAGATACAATGACAGGTGGCAAACATGGCCCTGCTGTTTTTTATGCATTTTTGCCGGTATAAAAAGCCATCGCAAAGTGCAAAAAGGCTGCTTGGTGGCTATATTGGAAAATATTCTCCCACAAACAGCCACAATTAAAAGAAGTCTGTAATTGTTCATAAAATTGTTCCTTGCTTTCCCTCTCAAAGCAACAGGTCTGTCCTGCTTTATGGCTGAGATTTAAGCAGTCTATGGAAAAGAGCATCCAACAACGTTTAAAACAGTGCAGGGTTTTGAGCCCATCATATGGCATATTTTAAAGTGGGCCAATTTTACAAATACTGAGTATATTTAACAACCATTAATGGCATAAAAAAAAAATAACAGGGGGAACATATATTTGGAATGACCGAATCCATGTAAGCTACAGGCAACATATACATTTGCTCTTGCTGGCACATTTTAGGACTTCATGAACTGAACTTAACCACTTTTTTTTTTTCAGGAATGCTCTGATGTTCAACAACGAGCTTATGGCGGACGTTCATTTCATTGTGGGCCCAGCAGGGGCTTCAAAGAAAGTTCCTGCTCACAAGGTAAGAAACAACAAGGTCCTGGATCCCATGCTGGGATTTATTACACAGTACAGTTTATTCATGCTTGAAATCAATTTGATTTTTACACCAGTATAAAATCCCTCTATTTTGCAGTATATTTTGGCTGTGGGTAGCTCTGTGTTCTACGCAATGTTTTATGGAGACCTTGCTGAAGTGAAATCCGAAATCCATATTCCAGATGTGGAGCCTGCAGCTTTTCTAATCCTTTTAAAGTAAGTGGTCATTAAAGAATTTGAGAGAATATGGTGCGCATAAAAGCTTATAAAATATGCATTTGATATCCAGCAGTAATGGCTCCCTCAGATATTTTAATTTACTTACAAGAAAAGGGCTTGTTCTCATACCACAAAAGTGGAGTGTTTTTTTTTATTATATCTGCAATAGAGATATCAATAAAACTTTTCCAGGAAAGGGCGGGTGAAAATGCTGTTTGGATTAACCTTTCCAGCACAGACCGTTTCAGCCAGATCCAAAGATATTGACACGTGAAGCACTGCTCAAAAATCATACTTTCTAAGTAAAGTATGAAGATACACCAGGTCTTGTATAAGATGTACAATCTGCAGTTGTTGATGTACAACCTGTATAGCTCCCAGTGATAAGCTGTAGTTCAGCAGACTGCTGTTAAAACAGATTACTGTTCAAACTATTTTAAGTGTAAATCTTTGCTTTGTTTCATAAGTTTGTTACAAGAACTTAAGTAAGTGTTTTTTTTTGTTTTCTAGGTACTTGTACAGTGATGAAATTGACCTGGAAGCAGACACTGTGCTTGCAACACTGTATGCTGCCAAAAAGTACATTGTGCCGGCCTTGGCTAAAGCCTGTGTTAATTTCCTGGAGACTAGTTTGGAGGCAAAGAACGCTTGTGTTCTGCTCTCTCAGAGCCGTCTTTTTGAAGAGCCAGATCTTACTTTGCGTTGCTGGGAGGTCATAGACGCTCAAGCGGAACTGGCACTAAAGTCAGAGGGTTTCTGTGAAATAGACCTGCCAACCCTGGAGATTATTGTTACACGTGAGACACTAAACACTAAAGAAGATGTTGTGTTTGAGGCAGTTTTGAACTGGGCTGAGGCAGAGTGCAAAAGACAAGGTTTGCCAATCACTCCAGTCAACAAGAGGAATGTATTGGGAAAGGCCTTATACTTGGTACGGATTCCCACTATGACTTTGGAGGAATTTGCCAATGGAGCTGCCCAGTCAGATATTTTAACCCTAGAGGAAACCAGAAGTATATTCCTCTGGTACACGGCTGCTAATAAACCTCAGCTGGAGTTCCCTCTAATAAAAAGGAAAGGACTTGCACCTCAGCGTTGCCACAGGTTTCAGTCCTCGGCATATCGCAGTAATCAGTGGAGGTACCGGGGACGCTGTGACAGCATCCAATTTGCAGTCGACAAAAGGATATTCATAGCAGGACTGGGGCTTTATGGTTCGAGCTGTGGCAAAGCAGAGTACAGCGTCAAGATAGAACTGAAGAGACAGGGCGTAGTTCTGGCCCAAAACCTGACTAAGTTTGTTTCTGATGGCTGTAGTAATACATTCTCTGTGTGGTTTGAACACCCCGTACAGGTAGAGCAAGATACTTTTTACACTGTAAGCGCCATTCTTGATGGTAATGAACTCAGTTATTTCGGACAGGAGGGAATGACAGAAGTACAGTGTGGAAAGGTTACATTTCAATTCCAGTGCTCTTCAGACAGCACCAATGGGACTGGGGTACAAGGTGGACAAATTCCAGAACTCATCTTTTATGCATGATGCATTTCACTTCTAGAAGACTACTGCAAAGCACACAGACTCTCCCACCCACCCTTCCCTCTTGAAAGGGGCCTGCAGCACAGTAGTTTAACCAGCTTTCTGCTGGTTGTACCTGCAATGCACTGAAAAGGTTGAAGGGAGAGTCTTAATTTATGCTGTTTGTCAGTATGGAATGTAGCAAAATGGTCAAAAAAACACCCAACTGAAGAAATGCTTGTAGGATTGAATCTAATTTTATTTATTTATAAGCTATTTGAATTTAATTATTAAAACTGCATCATGCAGGGAGAGGTTTAAAAAAAAAATCTGCGCATAATGTGCATTTATTTTGTATATAGATAATTTACTTAAAATGCAGCTTGCTCAGGGTAGAGCAGCTTATAAATATGCGAGACATAAAATGTTTTTACTTATACCCTATTCTGGAGCATCTTGTCATCTATTTTGTTTTATTTTCTTAACATAATATTCATTTGAATATGATTTAAGTAACAACAGAAAGTCAAAATAGATCTATCCATCAATAGATTAGATCTGTCCATCTTGAAACTAAGGGTATGGCACAAGCAGTTATTCTGCACATTCAGCATTTAGTTGCTATGCTGGCAAGCGACAAAACACCCATGCAGTGCATTCCCTGGTTATGCTTTTGTTGCTTGAAAACACTAATTCCAACGACAATCTCCTGATTCACAATGCAGGGGGTTTGTGTTCTTGTAAAAATCTACACGCTATTCGAATAAAAGAAACTGCATTCATTAAAAGACTGAGCATACACAGAAGAGAGTTTACTCAGCTAGGAGGAGTAAAAAAAAAAAAGAAAAACTTAAGAAACTCCACCCTCCTAAATCAAAGTATAAATCTAATCAAAATCAATGAGATAAGATTGAATAAACATTAATCTTCCCCACCGTCTCCTCCCAAGGATCATATGAACAAAAACTCATTCTCTGTTTTTGTATTACATATCATAGTTGCTGTTTTAGTGGTCACTGCTAACTGGAGGGAAAAGGGGCAAATTCTAGTTACAATTTTGTGAGTGCAAACCTGCTGTGTGCATGAGATGGGCAGGGGACTTTATTAAACAACATCAGCATGGAAAACATATCTGTGTTTGTTAGGTCAACGGCATTACCAAGCCATACAAATAGATACCAAACTGCAACTGTTAAAAGTGTTAATGCAATGGACATTGTAAAGGGCATGATGGTACTGACCTTCCATAATATATTGATTTTCAAGTGCTGAAATATTATACATTTCTTAGAGTTTCCTTCATTTGCCAAGGTAACTACTGGTTGGTACAGCAAGTCTAAAAGTGGGCATTTAACCTACAGTTGCACATCTGTATCATCCATCCTTATGAAATTATGCTTATTTCCCCATGGCTATATGGAAAGAACAAGCAGTGAAATCCACTGGGATTCAGGAGGACCACCACCTTCATCGGGTACCATATGAGAGACCAGAAGGAGGCAATTGATTCAACAATATTGCAAAATAAGCTTTTACATGTAGAAGGTGCAATGAAGCTGTACTGGTATAGGATCCGTTATCCGGAAACCAGTTATCCAGAAAGCTCTGAATTACATGAAGACCATCTCCCTTAGACTTTCATTAAGTTATTTAAAATGTTAGAACATATTACCGTTTTCTCTGTAAGAATAAAACAGTACCTTCTATTTGATCCTAACAAAGATATAATTAATCCTTATTTGAGGCAAAACAATCCTATTGGGTTTAGTGACTGTTGTATTGATTTTTAGTAGACTTAAGTTATGTAAGATCCAAATTACACAAAGACCCCTTATCTGTAATACCACAGGTCCTGAGTATTCTGGATAACGGGTTCCATACCTGTATATAAAACAATTTCCGCTGAGAACACAAACAGTATACACCACTTTTTTACTGCTAAAACTTGGATAATGCCTTAGCAGAAGTCTCAAATTGCATTTTGCAATTATGATTAAAATGCACAGGTAACAATCACTGCAAGCAAGGTCAACATGTGATCCTGCTACTAACTGAAAGCAGAATGCTTTCTATTCTGCACTGCTGGTTCCGACCCTCAAAACAATATAGCATTATTAACAGGCCTAGAAAAGAGCTGATTTTGTCACAGTTTGTTTTTTTTTATAAACAGAAACAAATATGGCTTGCAATAACCACTGCAATTAAAAGAGAATACGGATTTATATAGGTTTTCTTGCTGAGTTAAACAAAAGTACTACCATGTCTGAGCGATGGTACAAAAGTAGTAGCCAAATCCAACCAATTTTTAATGAAAGGTCTCCACAATCAACAATTATGCCAATATGCACTTATATGCCCTCTGGTAAGAATAATCTACACCAGTACAGTTAACATTTATATAAAAAAATACATAACTGAAAATTATGTATTTTTCATCCCTTTAATGTTTAGATTGTATGCTGCTACAAGGCTTAAATATATTGTAGAACACTTAAAAAGTGGAACAGTTGCAATGCACAAAGAATTATGAATATAGGAAGGCAGAAAGTTATAGATGTCCGTACAGAGTCGAAAATAAAATTCACTGTTATGATTATAGAATCAAATCAGTTGCGACTATTCTGTTGGGATTGCCTTTGCAAGTGTTGAGGCCTACTTGCTGGGGTTTTGTGGGCCTTTCTCAGGTTTAGAATTGACATGGCTTTGCAAAGGCTGGAAACATAAAAACACATTCAGGTAACCAGATCACTTGGAAAATCAGGAAGACTTCTAATAAATAGAAGCTGTTATTGCAGCCCTATTGTTTGTCCTAGAAGGGTGCCCCACTTTTCACATTATCTGGTAACCATAACATAAGTGTTTCTCCAAAACAGAGATAGGGACAGTGAAAATCAGGAGGATGTGCATTAATGAAAGGCTACAATATGTCTGGAAACTCAAAGGAAATTATATTTAATAGGCAAGTCCTGGAGCCAAGCTATATTAAACCGTGTGCATATAATTTAAAATGGAAATGCTTTTAACTGAACCAAATATTAATTTTCTTCCTTCTCCTTAGAGAAATATTGCATGTACTGTGAATGAAAGGCTTGACACAGAACAGGCTTGGGAGTTACCAAAATTAATGCTTCTGAGGATATCTGTCATCTATTTCTAAATGATCAAACTGTACTAAATATCTGTTACATTTAATGTGCAAAGAAGCACATGCATATGCACCTCTCCAGTCCATAATAAATACTGCTGCCAGGCTCAGACACCTCAGCAAGTGTTTCTTCTTGTTACTCTGCCATTCTCTACAATGGCTTCCACATTCACAATCAAATTCAAATGAATTACCCCAACATTTATAGCAATTCACAACTCTTGTCCACTCTACATTCCCTCAATTGAAATTGAGATGACTGCCATAGCCTTCTCATTGAATGTATCACTTGGGTAACGCCTGCTGTTCTGTATTCTTCATTTCATGGCTTTTTTATCCTAACTCTTAAACCTTTAGTCCTATCCAGTTCCTCATGTAGCTACAGTCCGTACAACTCCTATTCACACAGGGAACAAGCACTGTTGTCACAGTACTAATGGGACATCAACCTTAGCATTGCATCCCCTGCCTTGTCCTGCCAGAGGAGAGACAGTAATGTATTGTGCAAGGTGATGCAGAGATGGTAAGAAAGGTAACATGGTGGTGGGAAATGGTTCAGTTTGCAAATATATGAAGAAAATTGAGAAAACAGCACACTGGAAGAACACTGCATTTTGTTTCTTATAACTCATAATAAAGTTACCTATAGCAGGAGCATTGATGCAGAGTTCTCTGGCTAAGAGAAGAAAGGTTTTGCCAAGGACATACACATTCACCTGCAAAACAAAAGAATAAAAGGTTGTAAATCAACAGCAGGACAGTTGCCTGTGTTGGACATTACAAAGCAATTTAGCATTGGACAACTCAATTCATAGTTTAAAGGGACCCTTTGTCAAATACCTTTGCAGTCTTTGAACGCTTTGGAGTTAAATGTATTTTATACAGCAGGCATGGTATATGTGCACATGTAATATATAATGCATTCAAATAGTTCTTGTATATCACCATTGCCTAAACATTCAGCATTAAAAGCAGATAGCCTAGGATAGCATAGGACACTGTGCTGTCCAACTAGAGGTCAACTGGCAAGATGTACCAAGATGTTTTAAAGGCCCCTACGATGAACTCCACTGACCTCTTGGATGACATCTTTACTTTATAATTATTTGGCCCCAGAACATCTACTATGTGAATAATTGGCCCACAACATGGAAACAGATGGAAAGCACAGATAAGTACACGTTTCACCAGGCTTCATTGGTAAAATGCCTTCTTAGCCCTTGTCATAGTGGAAGTATCTTTAACAATACTGCAGTACCAAGAAATTATTTTACTTGCTCCTTTGTTAAAATTCCTTTCTGTGTGGATTTGTGATGCCTCATCACAACAGTAATGTTAAAGAGAGGTGCCCAGCTGAAGACCCAAAGGTATTTACATTTCCTAACCCCTCCCCACCCTTTTGCCCCCTTTTTTGCATAGGCTTATGCAGTTGGCACCTCTTGCTAAATTACTGCAGGAGCCAGCATGTTAAAAACAATATATCTGTGACTGTTAATACACAATATGTCTAGCCCCCGTGTCAGATTTCAAAATTAAATATAAAAAAAGTTTGCTCTTTTGAAAAACCGATTTCAGTGCAGAAGTCTGCTGGAGTCGCACTATTATCTGATGTATTTTGGAAAAAAAAACGTTTTCCATCACAGTATTCCTTTTATTGTCTAATGAGGAATTAGGTTGAGGGGCCTTGCAAAATCAGTGTACTACTAGACAAGTAAAATGATGGCCAAACTTTTTCACATGCCTCAATTACATTTTTCTTTGTTCCTATGTACTAAAGTTTCTTAAATTAAATGTAACTGCGCATTAACTTTTTCAAACATGTTTTATTAAATGCACTGGTTTCTGCAACAGTTGTTTCCTACTTAACGAAATACGAAATTTGCCAAGGGGTGCCTGAACTTCTGAGGGAACACTAGAAGAAACGTAACCCAGTCTATTCTATTAGTGTATACTCATGGTGGCATCAAGAGCCCTTATAGAATTTTTTTTTTAGTAAACAAATATAGTATTGATTTTCTGAGGCTGGGAAAGTAAAAAAAAAGACACACAGTGACTTATGAATATAGCTTAAAGGTTAGGCCAATACCATGTCAAGTTCAAAGAGTGCTGGACTCTAGAAATGAGTGAGTTAATAATGTGCAAACGCTAGAGACTGTGATAATGAGTAAACAGAGCATTACAGCTCCTGAATGCTTTCAAGCGGCCCTGCCACCATAGTAACATTTGTTGGACTCAGAGGTATGGGCAGAACAATGTGTACAAACCCTCCCGTCAAAAATGCCTGGTGGAGTTCAACTGAATCTTAATTATTTTGTAAATAAAAATCCATAAAATGTTTGCCATTCCAACAGTTCCTTTTCACTTGTCAGAAATAGTCTAAAGAGCAATAAATAGCACTCGGAGGGATGCCATTTACCAGGACAGCTGGGGAGAGTGAATTTACACAGAGCAGCTGCTTGATAATATGCATGCAATGGACTTTCTAGTCAAGGTGGCAGGGACTCTGGTGCAATTATTTTACTGGGGCTCGCTTTAGTAGAATGTGATAAGTGGATACTGTGTAAGCTGTCTGAAAACAGCATGAAGGTGGCTTTCACATTTCATGTGGCACAGTGTTAGGCAGGTACCCTGCCCCTCACCATTGTTATTGGCACGGGATCTCCCACTGGTCGAAAAGTGGCTTCAAAGAGATTGCATATTTTAAGAAATCAAAATCCTTGTATGCCTGTGCAGGCAGATGTGTTCTGGTTTCCAACATAGGCATGTTAGATTTGTTTCTGTAATGTTATAATAATCAGCTACCTTTGAAGATGGTGGGGTACACGACAGGCCATTTGGGCTTGACATAAAACTGGAGCAGTGTGATTTTAGCTGCTTGAGAGGCTGCTTTTTAATAAAAAATACTACAGGCTGACACCATGATAAGTCAAGGGCATTTATAGCTCAAGCATAGCAGCTGCATGGTCAGATTTAGTGTTGTCCATATATACCAAAAGGCAATTTATCTTGGGAACAGGGTGGTCTGGCTCTATGTGGATCAATAGTCGCTGAGCTCAGTTACTAACCCAGCAGGAGGAAAATCTCCAGTCCCCAAAAAAGAACTTTTCACATTTGAGTTTATATGTATTCTGATGAATAAATAAACATTGATTTGAATTATTC